>NC_141818.1:41344485-41444485 GCF_982586985.1 Callionymus lyra | reverse complement strand
CCTTTATATATAAATATAAATATATAAAGCTCCTCATTTTTGTTGACAATGTTACAACCAGATTAATTTATTTCAACAGCAGATCATTTCAATTTCAACTAATCCCTATTAATCTATTAAGTGACAGCTGATTGGCCGTTACAAAACTGTTTTTAAATTCTACCTCTATGGAGGACTCTACTTAGACGTTTTTATTTGTTCAGGCTTTTCCTTGAATTTCTGGAACTCCTGTTGTGTTATCAGTTTTATCTTGACCTTTAAAGTATATACTTTATTGAATATTGTTTTGATTGTTGAAGCGCTTTGTGACCCTGGTCTGGAAAAGCGCTATACAAATAAAAATTACTTACTTATTTATTATATTGCTATGTCAAAAGTGATTGGTTGGCTGGGCGGCAAAGCAGCACATGAGCTCTTCTGAGCAGGTCATGTTGTTAAGAGCGATAGCAGAAGGTAAAACTCATATGCAGTGTTGAGTATTCAAGTTCAAAATAAATGGTCAATACATTTTATTCATTTGAACCTTGTCCATCTACTCGTCGTGATTATGAATAATTCAACGTTGTTGAAACGATTTTAAGGGTTTTGAGAGTGTAAAGTGTAAACTGTGTGAGGATGTAAAAACTATTTTGCAAATTCGATTTATTGCAGGGGTTTCTTAGTGTGATGAGTGATGGTCTGACGAAGCTTCATGAAGCAGTGTCATGTTGTTTAGAGGTCAGTAGGTGGCGCCATCAGTTTAAAAATGATGTGACGTTTCATTAGAAACAAAGGGAAATAGTGCAGAGACTGCCATCTAGTGGGAAATAATGGCACTGCTTCATGAAGCTTCATCAGACCATCACTAGTTAGAAATAACAGGCTCTACTCATAATCCTAAAGGATTTTCCTCTTTAAAAAAAAGTGTTATTTTCTTTGCTCAAATATACAAAATGCTTCTCTACTGTTTGTTAGCATTTGATACACAAATAGTTTTACCTCTCGTTTGACTTTTGAGAAGCAGCAGGCGCAGCATCATTTTTGCCTTCATCGGGTGTTTCAGCAGACGTCCACGAAGCTGCCGCTGTGGGGGTCCTGCGGAGAGACAACAACATTACCTCAAACGTGCAGAGATCGTCTTCACGCATGCTTGGATAAATGCTGCATATTATGAGACGCACAAATAACACACAAAATCAAACTCCACCCATGCAATCAAATAAAAAAAGGGCTTCAGTTACTTAAGGGCAATAATCCAACGACATGCATCACGACACAGGGGCAGCTATAAGATATATTACAATGTAGTTACAATCTTCACATCAGGTTACTGAATTCAAACATTAGGGTCAATATTTGTAGGTAAGTAAGTAATTTTTATTTATATAGCGCTTTTCCAGACCAGGGTCACAAAGCGCTTAAACAATCAAAACAATATTCAATAAAGTATATACTTTAAAGATCAAGATAAAAACTGATAACACAACAGGAGTTCCAGAAAATCAAGGAAAAGCCTGAACAAATAAAAACGTCTTAAGATTGTATTTCAGAAGAAAAAAAAGGGAATGCTTGGGTGTTAATGGTGGATGAAAATAAAATCTATACAATTCTGTTAAATATCGATATGAGAGTCATGAAAAATTCACTGTGTAGTTAAGTGTATGGATGTTTTATTACACTCCTAATAACCACAATTAATACGATTGGACACTGACCATCACCTTTTTTTTAATTTAACTTACCAACTTAATTTTAAATAATTGAATAAAATTTTGCTTCAAATATGCAGGGATGACAAAACAAGTGCTTCAAGGTTGTGTGTAGCAGAAAGGGCAAGGAAACAATATACGAGTTCCAACATTTTGTGGTGGAAGTACAGTTGAAAAAAAAATATGCCATGTTTAGCGAGTGTTTTGTCCAAACCGCCTCGTGTACACGGACTATGGTAAAGGTGACGGGGTGCGAGAGGACGCAGGCGGGGTCAGGGTTAGGAGCGGAGCCTGCGATACGGCCCAGCATGCCTCTGTGCAGCATGTCTTGTCCGAGGCCGGAGCTAATACTGCACATAATGAGCAAAGTGCTCCGAGCTGCTGCTCCCATAGCGACGTTAATAAAGGCAATTAGGGGGAGCAGCTGGGGAGGAGCTGGAGGTTGTCAATAGAGATAACGCCGTCAATGTCAAAGGTGTGAAATTGAAATTCAAGGCGGAACGGTTAAACACATCCTATGTATACCTTTTTGAACATTTCTTTTACATTTTTTGTTTTCGTCCTACAACTCTCAGCCATGGAGCGCCTATGGACGTGGCTATCGGGCTTGTCCGGGGCCGTCCTGACCGAGGTGATTTATAGCTCTGCAGCAGCGAGGGGCACCCTGGTGCTCAGCTGCTCCACAGCAGCATGGGGGGGACAGTGCGCTGCAGTGCAGCAAATCCACTCATTAACCTGGTCCAGGCACCGAGAGGACGCTTAGACTGAACTTCAGCGACACAAATTTTCCAGCTAAAAATGATTCATTTAAAAAACTCTAAAATAAAACGTCCCAAAAAAGAATTTGACTTTGGCCATCATTACTGTATGCGTGTTATTTTACTATTTCCTTAAATGAGGCCCAGTGAAGACAGCCTAACAATTAAGTAAGTAAGTAAGTAAGTAATATTTATTTATACAGCGCTTTTCTAGACCAAGGTCACAAATTGCTTAAACAATCAAAACAATACTCAAAAAAGAATATACTTTAAAGATCAAGATAATACTGAGAACAACACAGGAGTTCCAGAAAATCAAGGAAAAGCCTGAACAAATAGAAACGTCTTAAGATGTTTCTTAAAGGAGTCAATAGATCCATCAAGCGCAAAGAGAGAGGAAGATTGTTCCAAGTAATACTAATAATCATCACAATCAATATGTTCGTCTTAACAGGCGTTTTTTTTTTTAAATCTCTCTTCAGCGTTTGAACAAGTTGGGGTTAAAGTAGAGTTTAAAAAAATGCCATGTTCATTTTTTTTTCCAAAACTATCTTGTGTACATTCACTTGTATTGTTAAGAGATAGATAGATGGATAAACTTTATTGATCCCTCCGAAGGTCTCCTTTGGAGAAATTGTTGTATAGTTTCGACAGGACATAAATGTTGTCTATAACTCTAAAAAGGAACAGATAATCCCAACCCTTACATGAGGGGTCGAGGGTTGAGTTTAGTGTGAACCATGTGAACCGAAGGAGAATAGATTGCATCTAGAGAGCTAATGCGAGGGAAATTGTTCTAGACAAAAATAGCAAAGGTTTGAATTGCTGTGTTCCCTCATCACAGACACAGTCAGGCTCCCGCTGTAAACAAGATTAAATATAGTAAATCTGAGAGGATGTTTTCCTTGTGAGGCCCCGTTTGAAATGTCGACTGACGTCGGTGATCAATAGCATTGGATGAAACATTGTGGTTCACCTCTATCTGCACAGAAACAGAAGCATGTATAATAGAAGGGATAAACTGTATGCCTAAAGATTCATTTTGGAATTTAAACGTTCCATTTTCTTAAACCATCATCACAAGGAATAACCTATATTCCCTTTGGTAGTAAATGTCTGTCAACAAAGATCTTTAAATCTTCCAAGAATGTTGATTTGTTTCCCTCGTTGTGTGCTGGATTTTTCACAACCGTCACATGGTAGCAGTCAGTAGGAGGATGGGATTCATCAAAGAGCCAGCGGTCCATATCTGTGGTTAATTACGGCAGGAATTTCTCTCTTCATCATCCAGGTTTCGATGACCTTGCCACGGATTTAAAATGGCATGAAAACAAATGCCTTAATAGTTAGGAATCGCACACACCTAAGGCTGTTTTTTTTGGATGAGGATCGAACATGTTCAGGGTTAGAAGCACCTTTATTTTTCCCATAGTAAAGGGAAGGACTCGATAAATAACGTGACAGTCCTAATGACAAAGTGATGTGGCGAGTGTTTGTTTACCGTGTGACCCGACAGATTCAACTGGATCAACCACAAAATGTTTCCAGGCGAGTCCCCGACAAGATACCTATGAGTAACTGGTAGCAATTTTTAAAAAACTTCCATCACCTCCTGCTCTTTTGGCAAAGTTGAGCTCCTGTTTTTTCTGGGCCAAAGACTAGCTGTGCTAACAGGTCTCCACTGTCTCCCATCCCAAGATTTCTGTGTAAGCAGAGCCAGGGTGAAACCCGGTGACATATGGCGGAAGTCTTCATAAAAGGACAAGACTTTGGGCTACGGGAGTAAACAAGATTAATATCTCCACAATGTCAATACGATTTACTGTGGCAAAAACAGGACCACATGTCGTCTAAACAAATAGCCCGGGATGTAAAAACCGCCTTCCGTCCTTCGCCCGTGACGCAATATATGTGAGGAAGGAGAAAAAGCGTGGGTTACAAACGTGATCCGTCTTTTACTGATCCTGCAGACGAGTTTGAAGTATCATGCCCAACAAGACAAAGGTTGAAGAGAGTCTCAAATCACACCAGTGTGCAGCGAAGGCCTCTGTGTTTTGCAGCTGATGGATGGAAAAAGAGAGGGAGGCGTTGGAGAGAAAAGTATTTCAAGGTGAATCCATGGGCATGAGACAGCAGAGAGTCTAACATCTGCAACATAACCCAATAATTCATCCCTCGCATCAGCATTCAAGACCAGCCATGGACAGGAAACAACCAAAAAAAGACTTGGGGAGAGAAATAAAGGGAAGTAAGCCGATTCATTTTCTCCTTCATTATTGACATGTACAACACAGCATAATCCCACAGTGATGGTCTTTTATTAGCTGACAAACGACTTTAGAACGCTTCCAAACATGATGAGGATGATAATAATAAGAAAATCTCGGGCTCGGTTAATGACTTTGCTACTGAGCAACTGAAACTATATACACTCACCGTTGGTTGCTGTCGGAACTTAGACTGCTGGCAAGAGGCGTGTGGACAGATTTATCCGGAGGACTCTCCGAAGCAGACGAGGACTGAGACGACACGGACTCATTGCTGCCCATCGATGTCTCATCTGTAGCCTGACTGGAAATGTCACCTGCCACTTGAAAAAAAACAACAAAAAAAACAATATAAACTGCTGGTATCTTTTAAACGCTTCCTCAAAACTCATAATTTGCTTCAACATTGGAAACCCCAGGTGCCACAACTGCATTATTCAAACAGAAGGTTTTAAAAGAAACTACACAACAAATCAAATAGCTGTCCTTGTTTCAAGATTAACAACAAAAACAACTGAAACTACCCACCTATGCAGCCTAAAAAATATTAAAAAAAACAACTAAATACTAAGTAAAACATTAAAGGAAACTTAATAAGAAAACATTTTTTTCTTCTGTATTTAATTATTAAATAAAGGTTACTTTCGATCAGACTTTCTATATTTACTGTACTTACCGAGCCAAAAGATTGAAAATACATTTTTTCTACTCATGTCTTAAGCATAAGTGGTATAATTGTCATATAAAATTTAAAAAAAGTAAGTAAGTAAGTAAGTAAGTCATTTTTATTTGTATAACGCTTTTCCAGACCAGGGTCACAAAGCGCTTAAACAATCAAAACAATACTCAATAAAGTATATATTTTAAAGATCAAGATAAAACTGATAACACAACAGGAGTTCCAGAAAATCGAGGAAAAGCCTGAACAAATAAAAACGTCTTAAGATGTTTCTTAAAGGAGTCAGTATAATCCATCAAGCGCAAAAGAGTACAATTACATTTTTTTAATTTTAAAATAAAGTTAATGTACTTAATTTGGTTATAATTCAATATATTGCTATTATATTAACACCTTATTATAGATAGATAGAACTTAACAACAATTTCCCAAAGGAGACCTCCTGAGGGATCAATAAAGTTTTACCTTACCTTACTTTATTGATATGTACTGTATATTAAATTAAATTATAATAATGATATTCTTTGCTTCAAGATCTTTATTTGAATTATAATTCATGACGGATTATTCGCTTAATTATTCGTTTTATTTAAGAAGACCATCACCATTCTGAATGTCCAGAGCCTGTGGATTGTAGACGGCCAGAGGACGGCTCTGTCGACTCTGCTTCTTCGAGCTTCTGGTGGTCGCAGAGAACTCTGGAGCGGCGGCTGTAACGGGAGACCATTCTGGAGCATCTGCGAAAATCTGAATAAGAAAATATCAATTAATCTATGAAAGTACCATCCTTCGTACGAGTGGCACATCTCCATAATATATACTGTGACACACACTACATAGACCCCTGCCCTCAGAGACATGGAGCCACTCTCTGGAAAACGTGTGGTTTTTGGTCACAACGAGGAGTCGACTGGCACCAACTGTTTACACCGAGCACTGTTTACACTTCAGATGTAGAGGTAAAAAAGAAAAGGCAGCAGGAGATGAAATCTCAGCAGAGCCTGCAAAACGGATCACAGGCGAGCACAGGAGGCAAGATAGGAAAAGGAGAAGGAGAAGGAGAATGTGGCAGAGAAAGTGAGACAGCAGTGGGTGGAGGTAGAGAGGAGGGGATGGAGGGGGGAACCAAAGTTTTCAGGAGCAAAGGAGATCGAAAAAGTAGGAAATCTGATATGGCTGTGAGTTTCATCTCCCTCTCTGGCTTCTTCCTGCAGATGGAGGTGAATGTAAAGCAGTCTACAGTCGGTATCCAGGGGGGATCAGCCGTCTGCAGTGGGACTTTGCTGATTCCTGTCTGCCTTAACTATATTTTTTCTTGTAGAATTCTAACTTGGACTCATCACCAGAACGCTGGTTTTGAGTCGAGAAAATGTTTTTCCCGGCTTTCTGTCGCACGACTGGACTGCAGAACAATTATTATATTTTATTATTATATACATAAACACATTGACTAATGTAATGAACAATATATTGTTTTAACAAATACACAATGGGTTTTCCATCTGCTGCTGTAGGTCCGTAACTACATTAGTATATTTGCCAAGTGAGTAGTTTTTACACGATACATCTGAAAGCTCTCACTTCCCACTTTTGTTACATGGGTGAACATAGAGTGGAAACAAGATCATTTTCAGTTTTAATGTATTCAAAAAAATGTGAAAATGATTCAAGCTTCTGGTTTCATTCAGGTCTATTCAGAGTTCACTGATGCTGCGGATTAGGAAACTAATCTCAAACCTTTTTTCCTCTTTTGACACAGATTATTATCCCCGTTTAAGGATTTCGAAATGATTAATGACTTTTTTTGGGAAGATTATAGGATCTCCAGAAATGCAGGTTATACAACACACACGACAACAGAGAGGCTATGAATATCCGGATTTAATCAAATGGGGTTAACTTGCGTACAGGAGTCCATGGCAGTCTATGCAAGTGTGTGATGCTTTAATTTGTCATCTCTTCAAAGAATAAGCAGTTTAATGACATAACATTCACTTTAAAAAAGCACCAGATTAGGATCTTTCATTGGTGGCTGACATGGTGACCCGGGATTAACGCGGTTCAGAGGAAACTAAAAGTGAGATAATATTGAGAGATGAGATGCATATAGAAACTGAAACTTTTAAACAGAATCTTCTATTTTTGTTGAAGTATTTGAGAACCACCGACTGTCAAAGAGTCGTAAACAATAGTTTAACCTCCGGGTTTGTGTGTAAATAAAGATGGTTGAAATTTTATGCTCGAGGGTTGAGAATTAAAGAATGACGACTACGGTTGGAAAAGCGATGTTCTGTCGTTAAAAGATATGACGAAGTATTCTAAGAACAGGACTTGATCACAAGACGAACAAAATGACACGCAAATAGATAGATTGATTAAATGTATACTCTGGTCATTTGAAGATCAATATAATTCACTCAACAAAACTTTGAATAAAACTCTCTTTTTACTTTGTCCACAAACACGAAAAAAAAACTTGTTTTTATTTGTTTTAAAATGTCACAGAAAGGTTTAATTGAGTCTAATTAAGCATCATCTAATATTATATAATATAGTAATAATATCTTTGGACAAATATAATCAGTTCAAGTTCACTGGAAGAAACTCAAATACATATATATAAGAAAAAAGTGTGTTTTTAAAAAATAATTGACTTACTTTAATAGGTATATCAAGGCATTTCATATTTAAACTGAGACATGTTACCTTACGTACGTAATCGTGTTTGAATTGGATGCACGGTATTCTTAAGTTTATAACATTGATGGAATAAGAATAAAAGATACATGGAAGGAGTTCGGCCGAAAATCTAATTTGATTACTTGTGTTGATAACAATAAACAACAAATTTCAATGACAGAACTATCCATTGACCAGAGAGACTTGAATGTCTTGGATTGACTAAGACTTCAAAGAGTATGGATGTTACTGAGGTGAATAAAAAGACAAAGCAAAGACATAAAATGTAAACTGAATACCAAAAACATCACTGAATCTAGCTAAGGAAAAAATAAAAAAATGGAATAATCAATTCACCTTTTCTTGCTGCTCAATGAGGATCTCCACCACGATGTTCTGGAACTTTAGATCCATGATGGCAGCAACAGTCTCCTCCTGCGGCCTCATAAGCGTCGGTCCAAACACAACGCCCAGATTTGCCACAGTCATCAGGTTTTGTTTGCTATGGGCAGCCACACTGGAAGTGAAAAAGAAAATCATAACCGTAAATAAGTATCATTCTTAAACAGTACTATTGACCAGTTAAGCCTATCCATCTATTTACGTGTCTTTTGTTCGTCTTGTGATCATGTCGCTGTTAGATTAAAAATTATTATACACTATAAGTATACGCCATACTTAAATGAATGCTGAAAGATAATCAAAATATAAAGTATAAATTACTAGCTTCATCTAAGCGCTTAAACGTTTGAATACACATTCACAATCAACGTTTCACTCAGGCTGACACACTGTCTCAAGACAAGCTTGGAAAAGAATTAAAGACATGACACCGGTTATTTAAACGTCCGTTTGTCTGCCCTTTCACACCTTGGGTCGTGGATCAAAAGAACGAAGCAGGGACACATCTGTGAGGGGGGGACTAGGAGACAGAAACCCCCACCCAAGAACATTTGAATGATTAGAAAAGGAAACAAATTAGGAAGGGATCTCCACAGGGGATCATGGCACAGAAAGCTTAAAGGAACCAATATGGCGATAGGGGGAGGACCTATCGGCCCGGAAATTTGCCTTAAATATAGCGATGTTTCTACAGTTCGAGACCGTCTCTCCGAGAGCTATTGACCTGTAAAGTCGCCGGAAGAAAGTGCTTCCGGGCGATCGTAAAGCTTGTATTTTGTTTGACTCGAAGCGACGAATAAACGACCCGTGACACTCTGCATTGACCTTTTCTCTCCATAAAGCGAAGTATAACGACCGGAACAGACTCCAGTTTTGTCCGTTTTATCGTGTTCTTACAATACTTGAGCAATTTTAAAGCATAACATTTCAACAATCTTTATTTACACACATACTTGGAGGTTAAACGAGGTGGTGTATTGTTTGCGACTCTTTGGCAGTTCTCAAATACTTCAACAAAAATAGAAGATTCTGTTTAAAAGTTTCAGTTTCTGTTTGCTTCTCATCCCTCAATATTACGCCTCAGAAGTTTCAGAAAATAAAAAGAGTTCGATTTTGATCGCAAAACGTGCTCTGCGAAAAAAAAGAAAAGTTAATCAAATAATTGTCCTGACCTTCATGAAGGCGATACCATACTTGGACAAGGTCTTATTACTAAGATAGTTAAAACATGATTCAACCAAAATATTGAGTTTTAATTTTAACTTAAAAACTCAAATCGAGAGTCGAGTGTTCATTTCAAACTTCTGAAAGATGCGTGGGCAAAAACCACACAGTTAAGCAAAGAAATCTCAATTTAAGTGCAGCTCATGACTAGAACTATGGATAGCTCGCCTGCCGTAGGATTTCGGCGCTTTTGTGTCATTTTTGTTAGTTAGTCAACGTCTCCGAAATCGGGCAATAATGTCTTTAAACCATAGTTTAATATCAGGCGGATCACGTAAACACAAAAAAATGTTGCCTAAATGTTGAAAATGTTGTTTTCTGAAGCCTCAAAGAAAGTTGAAAATTCGACATCTCTTGACCCCGGGATTGAAAAAAAAGGATGGAAAGTCAACATCTCTGAAATCAGCAATAATGTCTTTGAACCATAGTTTAATATCAGGCGGATCATGTAAACACAAAAAAATGTTGCCTAAATGTTGAAAATGTTGTTTTCTGAAGCCTCAAAGAAAGTTGAAAATTCGACATCACTTGACCCCGGGATTGAAAAAAAAGGGTTGAAAGTCAACGTCTCTGAAATCGGGCAATAATGTCTTTAAACCATAGTTTAATATCAGGTGGATGATGTGAACGTTAGCGTGAGAAATGTCAAGTGTGGTCCGAGAACAGCTCTTTGATAGACTCTCAAACCTTGATTTGCAACAATTGTTAATGTAAAAGAAAACCTTTTTAGTTAGAGAAACTCAAGGGATGAGCTAAAGCTCCTACTTACGTGTTGATGTCAGTTGCAAACACGTTCGAGCAGAAAAATAATATACTAAAGTAAGGGAGTAAACATGATTTTTTTTTTAAGTAACTTGTTTAACAAAAGGTTAATAGTGGTTCACCCTGCAGGTTAATGGGATTTGGAGCATTTTTATCGGTTCAATTTTCAGGCCGGGTACCTTCCGTTTGCCGAGAGAAATGTAGTTATTGACAATACAATCAATTCGTCTTCAATCATGGAAGGTGTTGTGTTTTTAAGTCACGTGAATAAGCCCTTTGGCTGGGTTATGTAGCCTCGGAGTGCCTCTTCAGTCAAGACTTTGATGCGAATTTGTGATCGGCTTCTACCTGAAAACATGGAGAATTACCAACATCGATGTTTCCCACTCATCAGGTTTGTCACGGAGCCTTTAGCCAAACATTGAACTGAACTTTTAAGGAGAAAAACAAATTCCTCATTTGAAAAAAAAAAAAAATCTGGAGGTAAAGGTAAAGCGATTTCACACTTCAACTAAGATGATATGCAGCGCATCTGCAGAGAGACAGTTTAAATAGCTTCAAAGGACGCCTTTGAAGACAAAAACATTTGTGACAACTCACATTTATAACATCTCTGAAACCGTTTCAGATAGGAGTGTGAAATTCTGGCTTCGCTTCCCTCCCCTGCAGGACATGCACACACGCCAACTTCAGAAAAATATTCAAGTCTCTCCAGTCTGGAGAATTTCACGCTGGATAATCCAAATTCAATTTCAATAGCACTGCCTTTTTACCACAGCCTGATTCTGCAGTTGGTTTCTATGAAATAAGATCCAGCAGACTCTCACCGCTTCAGGGTAGAGGGATTATTTACTTATCCTCAATTTGCTCATATTTAGTTTATAAAAAGCTTGCAGAGGTAAAACCTTGTAATGTAAGCTAATATTATTTCCTAAATCTTTCCGCCAATCTAATCCAGCAAGTAAAATGATGCACAACAGTGGTTCCACTCGGAGTGTTCGGAGAAATCTCCAGAGTGAGTGGGCTTCATTAAAGTGGTCGATTTCATTTATAAGGCGAGCTGCAGAAAATCAAAGACGATTCTTCTTCTTTTCTTTTTTTTTTAAACCTGAAATACAAATTGCAGACTATAATTTTCGACTCAAATTATTAGGTTAAGATCGCATGGGGTGTCAATTTTCATACCCAGCAGTCAAGCGAGTAGACAGGAGAGATGGAGTGACAGCAGGGAAGGGGGAGTGAAGAGAGTGGGAGTGAGGGAATAAGTGAAAACATGGAGAGTGAGAATAAGGAGACAGACACGAAGAGAGAAAGAAGTGAAGAGAGAGAGAGAGAGAGGAGGTGTAGATTGGATGAACTATGACCAAGAAAGTTGAACACTCACTTGGCCAGATGCTTCATAAACAGCCCGAGGACTTGTCGATTCCTCTCCGGGAGTTTGTGGACGAGGCAGTGGACGGCTTGGATGCGAGACTCCGGACTGCTGCCCTCTTTTTGAATGAAGGAACACACGTTACACTTGCTTTGAATCACTATACAACATAAATATCATTTTATTTTTATTTTTTTAATAATACAAAAACGTTTAAAAGTAGTTTTATGAGCACTTAAAGAAAAAAACACATCAGTTTTAATTTGGGATTCCCTCACATTTCTCCCTCACACAAGAATACTAGAGTGGATATTTTTTTTATCATAATTACCATTTGGACTCTATAGTTAGCAAACAATTGAAGCTTCTATATTTGATTCAATTAAATCTGATGATAAATGGCATTATTGAAGGTACAAGTTCGAACGATATCAACTGAAAACTTATTTAAGCAGCATTTATTAGTGGCCTGAATGAAAAGAAAACTTGGCATCAGGAAAAATTGGCAACGAAAAAAGGCTTTACATTGCCGTCAAAAGCGTAACAAGAGCGCTGGCTGAAACCCTCGTGATCATCTCCTAAACATTTTCCTCACACATGGGCATCTGAGCACCCACGCACAAATTATATCATTACTATGGGAACGGAAGGGATTTAAGGAAAAAGGAAAAAGCTTCTTAGGGAATCTGTCATCCGTCAAAAAAAAAAAAAAGCAACAAGAACCTGCTATTACAAATCCATTTACTCCTCAGTTTGACGGTGTTGCAAGAGCCTGAACATTTTTTTTTTTTTTTTAAACTTGATCCAATTATAGGCATTTGAGTTAATGTGGGGCAATTTGATAAGCTACAAGTATCTGACATGTTGTGTTCGATCAATGTAATTGAATGTTTCCCATTCACACAGCCTTTTACAGGTGCGATCACAGCATTTGAACGCATCACAACACTTTTCTCCTTCATGAATTCAGCAAAATAAAAGCAAGTCAGTATGCAAAAGTATGTTAGGTTAAAGCCTGTGCTTGTACTAACTGGCGTCTCAAGAGGTCGTCAAACTTACTTGCAGGGTTGATGAACTCTTTGTAAAGTCCATAGGTCATCAACGGCTCAGGGAGGCTCCTTCAGGTATGGAGAGAATGAAAGGAGGGAGGGCATGAAGTGGGAGGGAGGAGAAGAGTGAGGGTGGACAGAAATAGCTGGCATACTATTTTACAGGGGCGGCACACAGCAGTGATTAATGCAGTCGGGCCAGGGGATGGAATTAGATGGTGCACATGTTGCGATAACCAAGTTCATCTGAAGGTACTTTCACACTGTAGCTGGCTCGTGGCCAAACATATTTATTCTCAAAGGAAGCCAAGGAGACCAAAGCTAAACACTTGCAGACCAGAAGCACAAAGTGGAGGAAGAGTTTAAGCAATTAATGTTGTTACACTGAAACAATGCTTAAAGTGATAGTTCTCCATTAATTCAAACTTTCACACTCTTTTTCTACTCCTGTCAACTAAGGGGTTGGCTCTATTTTCAGACATTCAGTTATCAAAGTCTTTAACTTTGTCCAAAAAGACGCTTAAAAACATCCAAATACCTCCATACTGCTCGTATGTCACTTTAAAAAGTGTATATCTTAAATGTGTTTGTAGCAGAAGCACACAGTTTCTCAGCTGGTGCTTCAAGTATTTCTTACGCATTCCAACACATTGCAAGCGTCCAAGTGCACAAGGTTTACACTGATGTCATGGAATCTTCCACTTAATACAACCTTAAAATATAGACTTTAATTTACGAGTTTAATTTATTACTTCTGATGCTTCAATGTGTCCCTTTGGACAAATAAAGACGAAGACAACTGCGCTCCAGCCGCTACCTTAGATGAACAAACATTTTTGTCCATAACTCTGAAAAATGAACAGATTACTCTGAAAATAATCCCAACCCTTAGTCGACATGAGGGCGAGTAGAAGTGAGCCAACCCAGTGAAATTAGGTTAGGTTAGTTAGAGTTTGGGGTGAACTATCGCTGCTATTTTTTAACATTATGGGCCCAATAAGACAAAAGACGTTTTTCTAACTGCAGCAGTGACTTCAAACGAAGGGAAGGAACTGGGTTTAATCTTCTGATGCTCCAAAGGAAACCAAAGAAGACTTAAAAGGAGGGTCTAATGTTTGCATTTGTAGAAGAACATTGTCTTTCTAATTCTTAAAATGCTTTTGCTGAAACCTTACCTGAGATAAAGCTTTAGTGCACTCGTTATCGTCTTGACATCCCAGTCCTCGCTGGCCGACAGATCCACCTCGCCGTTCTTCTCTTCTGAAGCGATAACAAACGAGAGGAATATTACTGTACAACGGTCAATAGAAATTCCGCAAGTACAACTTGAAAATGACTGCAAGAGAATCAGAGCATCACATACAGGGAGGAAGAGCTTCTGCGGTGGATGGACTGACATTCATTACTACTTTAATTAATCCCTCACTACTTTGCCATCTCCACGGGGACAACAGAGCAGCTCTCGGTGCTGCAGAGTTTGGGGTCTTTGTCGTACCTTAAGCAGTGCATCGGGAACCATGCACAGACCAAGTCAATGCAACAAAGTGAGTTAATCCAACACACGGTACCTCTGAAGGAAAGTGTTTCTTTGAACCCTGGAGTTAAATGGCTGCGTTTACATTAACATCTGCAAACTTTGGCTTTTGGAGACAAAACAATGCTTCTTGAATTAAGCAGCATTAATTAAAATTGCAGGGGCGGCTTATGGTTTCACGATACACTCCAGATATTGGGTTATGGTCGACTAGAAATGAGCAGAAACTTCTTTTAAGCCAGTCGATATTCAAATACATTTGCATTTTTCATTAACTCAGGAGATCATTTTCTGGTTTTCGTGCTGTTGCTCATTTGACTCCATCAAAATACCCATGGAGCATAGAGCCAGGAAGCTGCATGATTCGGAAAAGAGGGTCATTTGGTCTACGTTGATTTTTGGAACTGGATGAGCCAGCCATAATAAAGATAATGGATGAAAAATAAGTCCAAGAAGCTAATATTCAAGTTTAGTTGATGTGATGACCGCTATATAAACATGTTTGCCGGGAAGGTTAATCGAGCAGCTGTTATGACACGTCCCAAAGACACGGCTCAGGGAAAAACCAAGAAAAAAGTTTAATCTTAATTACTTAGAAATGTTTAAACCGTCTCTGCGTGTATATGACAAGATAATTTTGGACATCCACGAATTGCACAGTGGAATGAAGCTTCGTCTCCTCACAGTGTTCTTTAAAATGTGCTTCTCTCTGCAGATATATGTATAGAAGTGGAAACTCTTGGCTCAGCAGCAATCACAACCATATCCCTGACCCACACCACAGAAGAAGGTATCACAGAGACCGAACCGAGCCCTCTAAAGCAGAGCCCTTCCTGTTATTTCGTTTCATGACATTCAATCAGCATCCATAAGGAAGAGCTCCGTGATTGGCCACCTGCCAGGTGAAACAAGAAGGGGACGGTTTTAGCAACTGGGTGCTAATTATTCAGTGGTTTATTGCAGAAGCAGCCAAATGACGATGTGTCTGTCATCTTTTGAAACAGCTATGAAAGAAGAAGAAAAAAAAAAGTTCTTCAGCTGGACGGTTCCGTCTTGAGCCAGTTGCTAGGAGGAGACTCAAGGGCATTCTCAGGACAAGAGGTATTTGCAGCCTCTTAACTATTCATCTCTTAGTTTCCAGGGGAAAACAAAACAAAAAAGGAGAAATCCTATTTAACTATTACGGCTCATATCTGTGGAGCACAGAAATTACGTCGTAATTTAATTTAACAACAACCGTTTTAATAGGTCTTCTACATTTTCTTTTCACCACCTCTAGTGTCAGCATTATAAGGGATTTTAACCCTTCTGTCATCTCTGGGACCTCCCCGTCTTCCATAAATACATATGCAGTGGTGGAGGTCGTTCATCTTGACCCAGAGATTAACACAAGGAATACCACAAACAAATGTTGTTTTCGGGGCCTTCGGGTCACCTTGACCCAGAGGCAACACAAGGGTTAAATGGATGCTAATTTACATTTTCGGGGGAAAAAGGGTTTATTCCATTTCACCCCTCTTAAAAACAGACCATCTATTTGCGCAAGTTGAGTCGGCATCTTTTTAGGATCCGATTGGGAAGTGGACCCAAGAAAGAATTGAGATTCAAGTAACTTTACACTGAGCAACATAGGTGTGGTTCTCGTGAGCCAGCAGGTTCGTGTTAGAGGTGTAAACTCTGTTGTCATTCTGAACACAGAGCTGGAAAGTCAGCTGGAAGTGAGTGGTGTCTGCAGGTTATGACAGGAAACCAGAGTGCAGTGTAGAGCAATGGAAAGGACAAGAAGAAAGACCTAGTTAAAAATGTATATATATATAAAGAAGAGACTGAAAGAGATTTAAGACAAGGTGCCGGAATTAAGAAAAGACAAGAGACAGTATCAGCCATGACAGAGAGTATATAGCAACACGAAGATTAAACATTGATATAATTGCATTTAAAAAGTCAAACGTTCCACTTGATCATTCATTGATAGAAATGTTTATATCCGTACTTACCAATCATTAATGAAAGTAGTTTCTGAACTTTGGAGCTCACTCCCACCACTCTGTACAGGCCTTGGTCATTTATACCTGAATTAAAATGTGAAGAAGGACACATCAGATTTGCAGAAAAAGTGAATTGTGGTGACTGGTATACAGACTCCAAAATAAAAGGCATTCATTGAGTTTATAAGTTTTGTTTACTCTATTCATGAACTGATACGTTTAATCTTATTATTTTAATTCTATTATCAGTTTTTTAAATTAAAATACATTATGAACCAACGGTACACATTTATTTTAAATATTCCAATTATCAAGGCTTTTTTTGATAATAGCCATTGTATACATTATTGTAACGCACTGCATACTTTTTGTAATAAGTGTCTTTGACCATATAAACCCCAATGGTCTAATATATTATTTTGGATATTTGGTTGAAACATACATTTGAAATGGTCATAAGTTGCATAATAATCTTAAACAGAACAAAAAGTCGACAGTAACGTAACAACAATTCTGCCAGGAGCTTGAATGAACAACCATTGAATGTTAGAGAACGCCTGCCCCCTTGCGTCCACTTAAGGTAACACTCATCTGAGCTCGCCAAATGACAGGGAATGTATAGTTGTTTTTTTTATCTCAAATCCATCACTTCATGTTACTTTTAATTCCAACGCAATAAGGAACATTATACACTTTGATGCCTAATATCATTGGTGTCCAACTACGTGGCCCGAGCTATGGTCCGTGAGGCATTTGTTACCGGAGAGAAGATGGTATTTATAAATATCTATTGTACAACCGTTTGAAATGCGTTAAATTTTGATTTTCTCAGAAGTAAAATTTGTCTGTTACTCTTGACAATTCAAGACAGACAAGTTTACTTAAAAACAAACCCTATATGGGACCATATTGTAAGATTAGTCAGTAAGTAAGTAAGTAATTTATATTTATAGTATACTTTTCCAGACCAGGGTCACAAAGCGCTTAAACAATCAAAACAATAAACAGTAAAATATATACTTAAAAGGTCAAGATAACATCGAGAACAACATTTCCTGAAAATCAAGGAAAAGCCTGCACGAATAAAAATATCTACATTATACGTTTCTTTATGTCCGATAGTCAATCCATCAGATTACTTTAAATGACTACATTATAGCAAAAAGTAATTTAAATCACCGTTTTTCATGAAACTTACCTCGATTTTCGATGGCACTGATAGAGTTCTTCACAAAACTTAAACCGACTTCATCCAACTGGGCATCAACTATAAACAAAACAAAAATCAAATAAGTCCTTGAAAGTATTAAGTGAGAAAGTAGAAGCTCGAAAAATATTTCATTAGGATTCAAAGTACTTATGAGACAAAAATTTGAAATAAGTTAAGAAAAAGAAGATAAAATAAAGAGTAGTTATAGATGAAGTAGTAGTAATAAAAGTAGAAGTAACAGTAGAATAAGTAGTTATTGTAGTAGTAAAAGTAGAAACAGAAGTAGAAGTAGTAGTAGTTGTAGTAGTAAAAGTAGAAGCAGAAGTAGTAGTAGTAGTAGAAGAATAATTAGTAGTAAAAGTAGATATAGTAGTAGTTGCAGTTGTAAAAGTAGAAGCAGAAGAAGTAGTAGTAGTAAAAGTAGTAGTAGTAAAGTATACATAGTTTTGGTAGAAAAATTAGAAGCAGAAGTTGTAGTTGAAGTAGTAGTAGTAGTGGTGGTGGTGGTGGTAGTAGTAAAAGTATAAGTAGTCATATTAGAAGTGTTAGAAGTAGCAGTAATTGAAGTAGAAGTATTAGTATAGAAGTATTAGTTGAAGTAGTAACTGACTAAGTATAAGTTAAAGTAGTAGTATTAAAGTAATAGTAGTAGCAGAAGTAGAAGTAGCAATTCAAGTCGTTGTAGTAGTAGTAATTGAGGTGGAAGTAGTAATTGAAGAAGTATTAGTTGAAGTAGTAGTAGTTGAATGAATATTAGTAGCAGAAGTAGAAGTAGTGATTCTGAAGTATTTGTAGTAGTAGTTGAAGTATAAGTATTGGTGGTACAATAAGTGGTAGTACCTCTACGACTAGTAGTAGAATGCCTTCAGCATTCACACAAATATTTTATGACACAGGAATATGTGCTGTGTTGACATTTTTCCCCATTGATTTAAATGGAGACATACCTCCTCTTTCTTTCAAATAGGTTCTCCCGAGATAGTGTCCAATCTGTAGGAAAAAAGACGATTATTATTTGAAAGACTCGACACATCATCGACTTAAATAAATCCAGCACGTTAAGAAATAATGAGGAAGTGCAAAACCCACTCACCGGTTCCTTGCCACCCATGGCCTGCATCCAGAACTTTTGGTCGTCTTCTGACAGAGCCTGAACGGTGAGCACGACGCCCGGCCTGCATGAACACAGTAACAAGGGATTATCATATCGAGGACTTGACACTTAAATAGACGTTTTCACTAAATATAACGACAACCGACGGCACACACCACCAATTTAAGTGTCAAAGGGTTGGCATATTTTTGGAAAGGCTATTAATACGTCAGAAAAGTTGTCAAAACGTGATATCGGTTACCAAAGGGCAGAGCAGGAGGTGAGAGAAATTTTAACCAGTGCCTCTGAAAGACTCCCGAAGTCATGCTTGGAATTGTTGAACGTCCCAAGTAAGTTGGATGCATCGCGAAGCAGCGTAGAAGCATCGTTGGAAGTACCTATCCGTTATGTCCAGGTCCAGGCAGAACCTTCGATCCAGCACGTCTGTAGTTTTGCGGACACAAGATTTGAGCATGACGGAGTCCATCTCCCCCTGTGACGGAGGGAGAGAGTCAATAATCCGTCCGAATATGACCAGGAAGGAAAGAGAATGTGTGCGTGTTGCCCTTTAAGGAGTGGCAAGTCTATGTGTGTCGTTCATTCCTTACACTTTTCCCTCCAGAGCGATGGTCAAAGGTCACCATATGCAGGATCTTCTGCTCTTTTACAAATGTGCAGTAGCGTTTGACCCAACTTGAACCAAAAGGAGGTGGTCCTGGATTTGAAAAAAAGAAGAAAAGAAAGAGGATTAGCAAAGTTATTCTTGGCCGTTTCATACTTTCCTTGACCTCCAGAGTAAGGTCGATCCAGTGCAATCTTAGAAGCAATCATTTTTTCGCAGCATTTCGTGTTATGAAGGTGAATGATGTATGAACTTTGACCAGTAATCATTGACTTTACAATAAGTTGTATATCAGTGGTGCATTGATAAAAATCGATAAAGAAGAAGAAAAAAAATACAAAGGATAAGGAGAAAAAGAAAAAAGATAAGAAGTAAAAAAAGAAGTAGAATTTGTAGTTAAAGCAGATGAAGTAGTAGAATTTGTAGTAGAAGTAGGAAAATAATTTATAGTGGGAGTAGAATTGGTTGTAAAAGAAGAACTACAATTAGTTGTAAAAGTAGAACTACAAGTTGTTGTGAGAGCATAAGTAGTACAATAGTAGTAAAGGTATAAGTAGTAAAAGAAGTAGTAGAATTAATAGTACAAGTATACGTAGTAAAAGCAGAAATAGAATTAGTAGAAGTAGAAGAAGTAGTTGAAGTAGTAAAGTAATTAGTAGTAAAAGTAGAAGTAGTAGTAGAAGTAGCAGAAGTATAATCAGAAAAAGCAGTAGTAGAATTAGTAGTAGAAGTAGAATTAGTAGTACAAGTAGTAAAGTAGTAGAAGTAGACAAAAGTGTTTTTAAAGTTGAATGAAGTTTCTAGGTGTGAGTAGATGAATGTACCTCAAGGTCAAAGTGAAACATGAGTTGAAGAGTTTTATCATTCAAGTGAAGAGTAGAAAAAGAGGAATAGAAGGAAGAGTTGAAGAGATAAAAGAAAGCTAGAACTTATCCCGCATTTCGGGAACGAGCCGAATTGATAAAAATTCAATTGGTTAATAGACTTTAACTTGATGGCTAAACTAGTGATCCATAATAATATTCCAAAATAAAGTTTTTTTTTCAAAATGGGGGATGTTATGATATGCATCGAGCGACGTGTCGTTCACTGTAAAGCATGTCATGACTCACTTCTTTCTTGTACAAACAGGTAGCCTTCGTAGCTGATCGGGCTGGTTTGTCTATAGTCTTGAGGGGTGTCTCGGATCTTCTTCATCAGGTCGTTCACTTCCGATCGCGTTCCTTCGAAGCGAGTCCTCGTCTGCGAGTCAACACAGTCTGTGGCGTTACATCATCCGACGAGCTCAACCAACAGCCTCCCGGACAAACACGTCACTTATTACTTCAAATGCTTGTAATGGGCGACGGTGTGGAAATCATTTTTTTCTACTGCTGTACGACATTCCACAAGATAAACTCACCAGACCACAAGTTGTTCGATCAGATCACAGGCTGATCTAGAATATGTGGCAAATTGACAATAGACACTAAAGGATTTAATGTATTTTTTTTCTTATTTAATGGGATGAGGTTTAGCTCCTCTAAGTCAAAGACCATGGTCTTGCTCATGAGTGAGAGAAAGACGGAGCGTGACATCGTCCATATAGTGGTAGAGGACTGATGGAATATTTATCATGTTCAGTATTAAGCAAGTATCCAACCAATGGCAACGGTTTCAGTCAAAGAAAATCAAGTGATTCTTGCAACTTCCACCTCTTTGTAAGCCGGCGTCACCGACTTTCCTTTCACCCATAATGTGAATTCATTTTTTACGGTGGTAAAAAATTGTGGCTCTTACATTCTGAATATTAATCTGCAGTGCCCTTTTATAATGGTCAAAGTCCTTGGCGAGCTCAAAACCCTGGTGATAAAACGTGAAGACGGTCTGGAAGAAAGCCAGCATCTGAAAGAGACCACACGAAAGAAAAGAGACGATTAATATACAGCGAAGAAGGAAGCGCCCAAAAGTTTATTTGGATACAGTAAAGATAATGGTATTTACGCTCACCGGCTCTACACATTCATATTTCTTTCTCTCCTGAATATCCTGCAGTTTGCAGACGTAGTCCAGCGACTCCTCCTGAAAGTGCTGCCTCATGTTTTCCACCTGGACGTCTGCCTGAGGAGGCGGGGAACAATCATCACAATGATTATAATCGCAGACAGATGCAGGTCCACGCACAAGAGGACGATCAGTCGGAGTGCTACATGTGACAAAGCTTTTTTCTTTGGTGTCCAGGGTGACCGGAAAAGAACATTTTGAGTCAGGCTTTTTACATTTGCAGAAGGAGGAACTGAAATTAATAGATGAATCTTTTTTCTTGGGAAATACGATACATTTCCTGATTAGATTTTCACAGAACTTTCAAAATCAATCAATTTAATGTGGATCAAAATGTATTTAAATGCTAAAAATAATGACAGAATTCAGTTGATCTTGAGGTCATTTCTTGGAAGACCTCAACTATCTATCCTACCACTTACAAAGGGCAAAAGCGTTAAGCTTTATACAATTAAATTGAAATTCAAAAATTAAAAGGGAGGTTGACATTGTATATTTTGTGAATCTTTTTTCTTAGGAAATACAATACATTTCCTGATTAGATATCCACAGAACTTTCAAAATCAATCGATTTTATGTGGATCAAAATGTATTTAAATGCTAAAAATAATTACAGAATTCAGTTGATCTTGAGGTCATTTCTTGGAAGGCGTCAACTATCTATCCTACCACTTACAAAGGGCAAAAGCGTTAAGCTTTATACAATTAAATTTAAAATTTAAAATCAAAAGGGAGGTTGACATTGTATATTTTAAGCCAAATAAGCACTACTACAGAAAAAGATTAAACAAATATAAAAACGATGTAGAGCAGAACAGGTTACTCCATGAACTCTCTGTTCACATATTTGTCTGGTAACAATCCAGGAAAACTCGCTGTGAGTAACGTCAGTGGAAACAGAGATTTACCTCTTGTAGATGGGGCTCCTTTTTCTTCGCCGACATGTTGAGAAGCTTTTCCAGAGAGCTGTAGTACTTCTCCGTTTCTTTTTCATACTTCTTTCTTTGAGCCTTTAAAAAGGTGCAGGACGAGGCACGAAGACGTAGAAGAAAAGAGTGAAATTCAACATCATTTATGGTGACAAGACGAGAGCAGAATAAAGCCAATAAGAGTCATACTTTACCCTTACTAAGCCCAGGTGGTCTTTCCTGAACTTCTCTAGAGGTTTCATTAAGGTTTCTGTGATGTTCTTCATCTTCATGGATTAAAGAAAAAAGATTTTGTCAATGTTTCATGTTAATAGGAAACCAAAATGTTCACACATTGGAATTACATAACATACTGTAAATACAATTCTTGAGATTTTCCGATGCCCGAGGGTTTCTCTTGTTACACTGCACCGGCTGCAGAACACGTCTGAGCATGTGTGCCTAACCTAGTTTTCCTTACTTTGCACTGTGATGTCATCCTACACTGAGGTACTTCTGTGCCGAGCTGTATGTTTACAACAAACCCTCAAACACCAGAGGCTGCGAGTGATCACAGGTTCTCCAAAACCCAAGCACCATTTGATGTCAAATTATATAATATACATAATATAGTGTTTATATACAACATGCATAACTTGTCTAAACTGTTTAACTTTGTTAAAACAAAAACTGAATCAGTATGATTGGAAACTCTTACGCTCTTAAGCTTTTATTTATATAAAAGTATATTTTCTCTTAGGATTTCTTCAGCCTATCTTGTGATCAGTTTACTTAGCTACGAACATAATACGCTCATTGGTTATACAGGACAGGGCAAGTAAGTAAACTTTCAGTTTTTAAATAAATGTTCTGTTCTATGTCACTCCTGAGTCGCCACACCCTGGCTAGAGAAACACTGACCCTTAGACAGGCGGCGTGCGAGCGAGGATAGAAACAAGATCAACAATTAACTACCGGCTATAGGAAACTGGTTCCTTCTTCCTCTGGACTGTGCCGTCGAAATTGAATTACACAAGTCTGCAGCATGTCTAATGGATGACAGCGCTGGACAATAATAGAGGCGCTACCAAATATGGCCTGTTATAATAGCAGTCCAGTTGGAAAACCTGCATGCTACAAGTGTACACAAACATACGGCGCACACTAATACACACAACAGACTAATTGCAACACAGGGCAACTGGTGCGACAGCACAACCCCCCCTGAGTTAAGAGCAGGTTTTGACTCGTTCTACTCACCATGAGCTCTCTTTGTTCTTCCAAGTTTCGTAAAAATGCGGAGAACTCTTGCAAGGACTCATCTTGAAAAGTAAAAAAAAGGCAATACACAAACGTGAAACATAAATCTGTCAGTGCAAAGTCACCCTACATTCTTTCTTGGAATACCCTTTCTTGGCAAACGTCTTTTCACCAGTTACTACAGAAGTCAGATGAGCAACTGTGCTGGGTATTTGGATTGCAACAATTTAATATGTGCCAAGTCTTCTCCGTCCATGCCAAATGGGTACTTCTCATTCGGAGCTTCCCAGAAGAATTTTGGGAACTGCTAAAGTGCTCACATGATGTCTGCTATGATTATTAACTAGTTTTTTTGACTGCTCTAGGTCGTCCCTGGCAACCTTAAGTCATTGCCTCTACAAACTGACAGGGCCACATATAATAATACATTTATTCTCAAATAAAAAACATTCATTACTCACCTATGCATATCTCATCATCCGTCTTTGCATCTCCAATGTACTCAAACTTAAACTCTCCCAGACAATGGGCAAACTTCCGCTGCGCCGCCCCCAGCTCTGCAAAAACAATTCAAAATACAAGCGTTTAAGGACGAGCGCAACTTATGTAAAGATTTCAAGCCATCAGTTAAATGTCAATCTTATCACATTTGGATCCAGGTCATATCATCCGTCAAATCTTACAATCGATTCCAATAACAAAACACAAACAGCCAAACAAAAGAAAGAATTCAAAAACAAGGTCCATAGAATAACAAACTTTTCACAGATCTTTGATCTTATAAAAAGCACTTTTTTAGTTTGAAGGAAAGGACAACTTAAGTGAACTATCGACAATGTCATCAGGCTTGTTCATTAAATAAATGCATGCGTTATTTGACCACCTGTTAGGGGTTTTGTGTTCCGATGAACCGACCCCTCCCCAGCCTCGTACGTGGCTCCTTACACACCAATATATTTATAATAGACCTTTTAATTTAGCTTTCCTACACCACCTTATAGATGTGGAAATACATAATAGCATTTGCACAATGTCGTACACACACGGCTTCAGTCACTTGATCACTTTGGCAACACCCCGTGTCTTTAAAAGCCACATCCTGTAGAAACTAAATATTTATTTATAAGATCAAGGTTGTGGCAGTGTTTACAAAAGTCGATGACCCAACACCCTTATACTACACAAGCATTGCCTACTACCACCAATTTAAAATTTAGATGTAGACCATTCTTGAGATGCGTTTCTAAATGTGCTACATTCAAGCAATTATTCAATCAAGCTTGATAAGCAAGTGTCAAGAAAATAGGTTTAGGTAATTGGGTTTGATGAGGGACATAGAATAGAATAGAAAGAGAAGAGTGCAGGGTAGGTGGCTAGACCGTCATGGGGTGTGTATGATGGAGTACTAGAGTGAAAGAGGGGCTTTATAAGAAAGTAGTACCCTCTCATTTATGGTCTGTCACCAAGATGTTTTACTCTAGAAAAGACCGAATTTGAAAACGGGTCAGCTCACATGGAAAGGTTTAGGGACAAGACAAGGTTGGGAAGTGAAACCCAGATGTTTGGAACACATGGGGCAGAGAGACCGTGGAAATGTTGGACCGGTTTGAAATGAAAGTATGAGGAGAAAGGAGAAGAGGAAGAATGAGGTTCAAGACTGTGGTGACCTTCCCAAACTCAAATTAATTGAAAATGCTGAAAGAAAAACAGACAGAGGGCGAAAAAAGAAGAAGTCTGGAGAGAAGGATATGATATTGAAAGTGAAAATATGTCCTATCTTAGCACATAAATGAGTCACTTGACTAATGTGCTGAACAGGTTGGTTCATATCAATAGATAGATAGAACTTTATTTATTCCTTAGGAGGTCTCCCACGAGAAATTGTTCCAAACTATTTTTACAATTTCTTCCAATAAAACATTCAATGTATTATTACGTGATCTACATCTGGGATAGGTCTGCGTATGGAACTTTGGGGCACTGACCGTAATTCTTCGGTAGTACCGAGTATTGAAAAATCCTTAATTTTTTCAGTGTCAAATTTTAGTACCCTAGCATGATCAAAACTTGGTAAAGTGCAGATTTTTGACAAAGGCAGTGAACATCAGATTCATTTGTCACTTGTTGTCAAATGTCTTTTGCACCAAAATTATTTTTTATTTTTATTTTAGCAAACTAAATAATAGGAAATAGGAAACCTGATAAATTAACTCAAGATTCGCATTATGTGTTGTGTCAATTCTCATTTGATTTTATAAAATTGTAAAATTATTATAAAATTATTAATATAATATTGTTCATGAACCTGTATTGAAATGAAGGTATTGGTATCAGAACTGTTGGATCGATTATCATCTGGGAGAACATATTCAATGTATTCTAACAATGTATAAAAAATGATACAAAAACAAAACATTATTACACAAGGATTTGCATTTTTCATGACTGTAATCAGTTTTACTTGTGGATTAAAACAATGAAGGCCAAAGCTCAAACATGTGAGAAGTCACGGTACTTATTATGTAAATAATAAGTTGTTTGGCTCAAATACTGTTTTGTGAGGTCATATATACACATTACACAGTGAATAATGCTATTAAGTTGTCAATTTACAGTCAAGACACAATAATTGAATACAAGGCCTTGGTTGTTCCACTGAGAACATTCTGATACCAGTGGTAAACAAAAGTGTTTGCGTGTAATATTTACCCTTATGACCTTTTGCATGATATTTACATTATTTTATCTTAAAACCTATTTATTGAAAACAATTCCATCCACTTAAAAAATACAACACAAACCATTCATTCAACTTCAACCACAAGGTCAATTATTGGAAAATACAGGCGTCCATAGATCTTTGTTTTGACAACTAAAACCTAACCTTTGTGCTTTAGGTTGGTTGTAAATACTGGTTCTACTTGAAAACTAATTCCTAAATTCCGAGTTAAAGTGCTTCGAGAGTTATTCAACCATGTCATCGCTAGAAAAGCACAAACTAAATTCCAAAAAAAAAAATCAAGCCATATTTTACTGTATCTTAGCAATTACCTTGACATACAAAAGCATCAATATTCCTGATCTACTTCGGATTTAAGTGTTTATCGATTTACTATATGCTGTGCCATACAATTTGAGTTATTGTACATGGTACACTTGTTGAACTGGAATGTATTCATACAGTAAGCATTATTCAGAAGTGTAGTTAGGCTTTATCAAGGATAGTTTTGTGTTTTATGTGCTTAAATTAAAGCAAATATAATTTATGTAACAGGGAGTAAGACTTTCTTTCCAAGTAATCAACTATTGTTTAAACAGTCAATAATCTTTGTTCAAGTTCAAGTTCCTTTATTGTCAAATATGCATGTATTAAGCCATACAGAATAAATGAAATTGTGGTCCTCTCAGACCCACGATGCAAAACATTAATTCAGACATTCACGAAAATAAATAACCAACAAAATGAAATAAATAATCAACAAACTTAAATAATCAACTAATAAACAGACTATAAACCAAAAACAAAGTTAATGCACAGGTAGTGCAAGCAGACGCGTTAAAATACTGTTTTAACGGTGTCAGAACATATTTGAGTGATAGGTTTACCTGAAAAAAAAACACATTTATCAAAACATTTTGGCACTATCTTTTATCAGTGCATCAACTGGATCAAAGCTCTGCTCACTGTTAACAATTAGAAGGTACGAGAAGAATATTGATGACCACTGACAGTCTTGAAGCCCCTTTATTGAAACCACATGTGGACACGGCACACAAACACAGGATCACACCCACATCCAAAATGCGATTACTCCGGCTGAGAGCCCGTTAAACTCATTCCTAGGTGGACAGCTAATGTGGGCGGTTTGGAGGCTAAACATTGCAGACGTCATTACATAAAACATGAAGAATGAATGCCGTCCCGTTACACGAGCGTTCAGAAATAATTGACACCAGGCAACGGCGAATAGTGTGTGTTTGTGTCAGTGAGTCGCAGCTACAGCAACAGACATGCTTTGGATAGAATCACAGGGAAAATTATTAAGAAGATCCAGATGAGAAAGTCCAGGATTCCAAGAATAAAGAACCATCACAAGATAGACACCCCCCCTCCTTCTTCTTCTTTTTTTTTTCTCTGTCTCTCTCACACACACACACACACACACACACACTCACATGTGCACCCACTAGTGCAGACAAACACACACATACACACCAATGCTTCATCTGGTTTTTGCCTTTTAAAGAAAGGCATGCGAGAGCAAACCTGGGCTCTGTCAAACCAAGCTGGTTTCTGTGCAAAATCACACACCAAAGATTGTGTGTGTGTGTGTGTGTGTGTTTGGCGGGGGGCTTCTCCTCGCGATAGAAATCCTTTTTTTTGCAAAAAGAAAAGAAAAAAAAGGTTTCGAAAACATGCAGACAAACTTCATGCAGCACAGATACAATGTACTTTTGGACCGTTACGGAAGATAAAGTACTTTGATCCCATAAAGTAACTTAAATCCAGTCCACGGTACATTTGGTCATAAAGTTAATTTGAACAACTTCTCTAGTTTTACAATTAAGATTTAAGCATCATTTGAGCATTTCTGTTTCGGGACGGAAGGCTACACATGCAAACTGGGAAGCTCTGGAAAATCCTGCCCTTTGCGTGGCCTAGCGTTGGAGAGAAGAGGAAGAAGGGAAGGATGGGAGGGGAAAGGAGGCAATGGAGATGACGTTTTCAAACCAAACAATGGAAAGCAGTACTGGACATAATAAAGGAAGGAGAACCACTAAAGAAAATACTAAATAAAGCAGCAGCAATCATCACAAAGATTGAACAATATCCTGATATATAAATAAATCAAAAAATGAACTATTAATACCAAGAATGTTCCTTTAAATTACATGTTTGAAGTGAGACCGCGTAGAAGTATTAGTAACTATTAGACATTTAAAAGTGTGTAACTACCTTAATATACATAAATCATAATTTTTATTTTTGTTTAATTGTCAATTACGTGTAAGTTGTCCTGATCACTATCATTGTTATTATTAAAACATAATAAGCAAACAGTGAGAGCTTAAAAAGCAAGTTTCAGTGTCAAAGTTCAAGTCATTTTAAGTGTCCACTGGAGACTGACGGCAAGTTGTTTGTTTTTATTTCTGCGGCGCCTCAAATGTGCCACTTGGGTCAGTGCTTGCCCACTTTCGGGACCCATGTTTACATGCTGCCCTTCCTGTTCCAGTCGCCCATCTTTCCAGTCCAAATCACTGCTCCACTCTTCCGAAACCTTTGCCCCCCTGACAGAAAATACCAACCCCGAACCTTTGCCCGAAGGCCTCCCGGCTCCTCTCTACCCATTACTTCATGACTTCCTGACTCTCAAAACAAACCTGTTTGGGGCGAGGCCTCTGTGACTGCTGTCCAGTAAAAAGCTGACCGTTCTATACTTTCAATGAACACTAGTCCACGAAAGCAAATATTGAGTAAAGAAAAAAAACATATAGTCTGGATTATTTTCAATGGGTTTCATATTTTTTTCAAGGGGAATTCAGGAACAAAGTATTGAGCTCAGCTGACCTTTCGTTATGAGATAATGCCGTTTTAATGAAATACTAAGATGTGACACCGTTGCTGTGTCTCAAATCGCATACTTGCGTACTCAAAGTTAGTATTTTTAGTGCGTAAGTACGTCTCAATTCTTAGTATGCGAAGTTTAGTGCGCCATTGTCACTAAAACGCCCACAAAACTGAGTACAGTTCGATGGACACTATCTACCCTAAACGGCTCCATCTTAAACTGAAGTTACGTCATATATATATATATATATATATATATATATATATATATATATATATATATAAATATATATACTTACAGGTGCATTTTCAGCAGCAGTAGAAGGATGACACGTCTTCGGTGCTGATACCAGCTTAAATATCTCACGAATATTTTGATTCTCGTATGTTTTCTTTATTTCTTTTTCCAAACTTGCAAAACGTGCTGCCAGCAGGTGGCGATAGCGTTCAAACAGCTGGTTGCAACCATCGTTAAATAGTAGTAGAAGAAGAAGCTGTCGCGTCATTTCCTGTTAGTGCGTAGCGGCAGAGTTTGATTTGAGACATACTATCTGTTGAGAATTTGTGTACTAGTTAGTATGTACACTATCCTGATGCATACTAACTTCTAGTATACTTGGAGAAGAGACACAGCACGTCTTCCAGAAGCTGTGTCAAGGTCAAACGGATGGAGAAAGTAGAGGGAAGCATCGGTGTCATCACTCAGTTTACATGGAGAAAAGGTTCACAGCACTCCCAAAACACGCATGTCCCGGGTTCGCCTCCCAAATGGGACACGCTTCCCATGAACAACATGGACAGCGAGCGAGGGTACAGACAGGACACGGTTCCTGTGGAGGAAACCGAAGAAACAGAAGCACATCTGCATGTTGCTCCTCTGACGGGCACTTCCATGTCAGAGCTCTTTTGGCCCAGCAGTCCAGCTGAAAAGTTTCCTTTCCTAGCCTAGTACTTTCCGAAGTGGGACATCCTTCCAGCTGGAGGAGTCCACATACCAGATCATCCCAAGGTCAACAGAGATATTGTTACATATTTACCTTTACAGTTACAGTTTACTGTTAAAACTATTGTTTCAAACCATGAAATATATAATTAAGCCACAGTATATATGAGCCAAGAGGAGGTTTTTACAGCTTAACATTTAAATATCACTCATTAAAGTAATATTTAAGTAACATCATAAGATTTAGGCTTTAAACAAAAAGAATACACAAGAAATATGGCCGAGTATCTGGAAGAATCTAGTAATACGTCTTGTTCTCTTGAGATATATTATGATGCTGTAGAAACAAGGCAATTGTTGTAGTATTGTTAATTGTACATGAAAGAAATCAAATGCGTTCATTTTTAATTTTCACACTACTAAACCGTAAACCATATAATAAATACACATATTTGAAAGTAAAACAATTAACACATTTTTGTCTCTAAATTGTTATTATTATAATCAATACAGTAATGTTAATACAGTATCATAAAAAATATATATATTGCCATATATCACTGTATAACTATATCAACACCCATAATAAATACATACAACTCAAATGATGTATTGTTTAAAAGAGAAAGAAATTGAGCTCAACTTGGAAGGTATTTTTGTACACAACATATTTCTTGTATATGTACAAATATCAGACTGAAGGAGACCAAGACTTGTAAGGAAGCATGTCAGGTGGTCTTTTGAACAAAAGTCAGCTTGACTATTACGATGATGGCTAATGAATAAGTAAGAATCTACAAAAAAAAAGGATTTTATTTAAAATTCCAATTCATAATATAGTTCTATAGTTTTAAATAGTTTTGGCAGTGGAACTTTTCAATTTTTCATAAGGGATTTTTTATGTTTCTGTATTTTACTTGAGATGGTGGCATTTGAGGATAATATAGTTTATTAAGGTAGTTCATTATTTTACAACTTCGAAATGAGTGATGTTTTGCTTTCTTATAATTAACTTTTTTGATAACATCCATCTATCTATCCATCTATTTTTGAAATTAATAAAGTAAAGTACTCAGTAATGTCGAATAACCATATATTTTCGATATTAATAAAGTAAAGTACTCAGTAATGTCGAATAACCATATATTTTCGATATTAATAAAGTAAAGTACTCAGTAATGTCGAACTTTATTGATCCCTCTGGAGGTCTCCTTCAGGAAATCGTTTATGTCGTATAATATGTCGCAGCTTTTCTTTTACGTTAAAAAAAGGGGAGACTGAAAAATAACATTTTGAAGTAGTTATAGAAAAACAGCAAGACGGTTTCATTTATCAGAATCAGAAACTGTTTTATTGCCAGTGTTGCTCCTGTAATGAAACTTTTAACCACCCTTGGCAAACACAAGTGCAGGTTTCATGACGGTCTACAACAGCCTCTCACCGTGAAAGTGGGATCATATCCAGTTGCTAAAACAGTTATTACAAAGACCAGACACCCTGATTACGATGATCCACACACTTAACAACATGCATGTTGTCAGGAGCCAGACGTAAACCATTTTTTAAGGATGGTTGAAAAGTTTAGGAGAAAATGACTAACTTTTTATTTAACGTATAAATTTAAGAGTGTTCAAAACAGAATGAGTGAGCAGGTAATACCATCATTTAGTTAGTAACGACAAGAAGTGGTAAAACATTTTCTATGAAACCTGAAACCTCAGCATAAACATACCACAAGAATGTGTATAATATATGATTTACCGACTAGAATGTCACATGACCCTCTGAGTTAGATTAGATATGGAGATAAGTCGAGTTAAGATTTATAGGTAGATCCTTTTTTCAGAGAAAACACACGGCATCAATCAGTTTTAACTCCAAATATTTTTAAATAAACTCACCAATAATTTACTAAAAACAGACCCCAGTATAACCCAAAACAATGAAGGTATAATAACTTCAAATGGCTCATTTTGTAAAAAAAAAAAACTTCATTCAAATTTAAGGAAGAGAAAACAACCAAAGGAATGTTTTGTGTTCAATTATCTTATTTTTTGTACTTAATTGAACATGTGGTTTGTTTGTGGTGACCCGAAGGCTCAAAAACAAATGTTTTTGTGGTATTCCATTGGTTGTCTCCGAGTGAAGGACCTCCACCACTGCATAAGTATTGATGGAAGCCAGGTAGGTCGTTTTACAATAGAAAATAATTAAGAATGGAATTGTTTTTACAATACATACAAGTCTATTTGGTCTATATTTGCCCCTGTGCTAAAGAGTGTAATTATAATAAGTATAATACTTTTCAGTTAGGGTGTGAGAGAATACTGATACGCTGATATATTACCGTGTTTTTTTTCATGATACCTTATCGATTTCCAACAGCACGGTAACATTTTATTTTATCAAAAAACTTTCAAATCACAATCATTTTACTTTTATCATAGTTCTTTGGTGGATTTAAATTTTAATTAAGTGTGTGTAAAATAAAATAATTAATTTTTAAATTACCATGTAGATATTCATTTTTTTTGTGGTGCCTAGATGGCATCAATCATCACTTTCTACGTATCTTAAGGAACAATGGAATCCATCGAGATCCCGGCTATGACTGAGGATGAGAGGATACAGTAGACTCCAGCACCTTTTAAAGCGGATAAGTGGACATATTTTGGTTTTAAAACCAAACAGAAGCAGTTACGACTTAGTCAAGAGTCATGTGTTCTGTAAATTCCGCAACACCAGTGTAAAGTACTCGACAATACTACAAATATATCCTTCTTCCTACAGTATCACAATACATTACAATATATCATAGCGTTGCCCCTGCATCACAATACAGATCATACCACCAGATTCTTGCCAATACACAACCCTACTTTTCAGTGTATCAATGTTTACATTTATATGGATATGTTGAGCATGTTAGAGAGCTTATTATAATAAATATATACAAGCCTTTGCTTTTATAATATGCAGTTAATACAAAACTCTGCAGCGAGAATTCTGATCTCCTCTAGTAGAAGAACTCACATTTCTCCGATCCTTCAAACTCTTCACTGGCTGCCAGTTTCTTTCAGGATCCAATTTAAAATTCTGGTTCTTACTTTCAGATCTATTCATGGTCAGACTCCTCCTTACATCAGTGATCTGATCCAGACTTACACCCCAGCTCGGGCTCCGAGGTCTGTGGATCAGAATCTACTGATGGTTCCTGAACATACTTCCGGACCAGTTGCTCCTAAGCTTTGGAACAATCTTCCTCTGTGTTTGATGATCTACTGACTCCTTCAAGGAACATCTTAAGATTTGTTTTATTTGTGCAGGCTTTCCCCTGGTTTGCTGGGACTCCCTGTATTTGTCTTATGCGTCTTCGGGTTTTAAAGTATATATTTTAACTGTGTTTTTGTTTTTGCACTTTGTGACCCTGGTCTAGAACGGCGCTTTACAAATAACCATTACTTACTATATATACTGCCTCTCTCACGTTTGTTCATCATAATCTAGAAAGTGTGATATAGTAGAAGAACTCACATTTCTCCGATCCTTAAAACTCTTCACTGGCTGCCAGTTTCTTTCAGGATCAACTTTCAAATTCTGGTTCTTACTTTCAGATCTATTCATGGTCAGACTCCTCCTTACATCAGTGATCTGAAAGGCCCCAGCTCGGGCTCTGAGGTCTGTGGATCAGAATCTACTGATGGTTCCACGCACACAAACTCTCGGACCAGAGGAGAGAAATCCTTCCAGGCTGTTGCTCCTAAGCTTTGGAATGATCTTCCTCTCTCTCTGTGTTTGATGATCTACTGACTCCTTCAAGAAACATCTGAAGACATTTGTATTTGTGCAGGCTTTCCCCTGGTTTTCTGGGACTCTGTTTGTCTTATGTGTCTTGGGGTTTTAAAGTATATATGCTAACTTTGTTTTTGTTTTAGAGCTTTGTGACCCTGCTCTAGAAAGGATAATAATCTAGAACGTGTGATATAGTAGAATAGCTCACATTCAAGATACCAAAAACCACCAACACTTGTGGAGATTCAAAGAGGAATAGGGATTTTTTGATTATTTTTTTACACCCTTTGATGACGTCATTTATAAAGAACACAAGCCCCGCCCACAGGGCTAGAGTTCAAACGGATAACAATCTAATGGTTTTGTCCGAAGTAAAGTCGTGTGACTGTCATACACACAAGTTATAGTTCACAACACAACATGGAGGGTGGAGCACAGGAAACTGTCATGGTTGGCTTTTCACTGATACTATTTGTAAGCAGTTTTTCATCATTATTATTATCACGAGGGGATTAAACGGTACTCACGTTTGGTGGCATTGATGAGGTTCTTCCCGTCCTTGTACAGTTCTTTAATAAACCTGTTGGTTTTGTCCAGTTCTGCTTCGTGAGCTTTGATTTTCTCCCTGAAGATAGGGCTGTCCAGATAGCATTCGCTGAACTCCAGCGGGTGCAGACCCATAGCTGAGCGAGCCTCTCGTTCCCCGGGGTGAACAAAAAAAAAAAACACTTGAAAACCTTCTCAAGAAAACGCTTTTAAAAAATAAAAAGAAGAAGAAGAATTAAATAACCGTATTAGCAGCTCACAGGACACATAGCTAACTAAGTAAGGAGGCACTAGCTAGCAGGAGTTAGCATAGTGACTTCTGACACATGGGTGTTGTTCCCCCCCAGTTGTCAAAAAAATAAAAAATCCAAGCAGAAAAGTTGGCAGGATATAAACGCGGTTCCTGGCGACACAAAAAAAAAAAAAAAAAGAAATCGTTACCGTTAGAACCGTGACCTCATTGTTGCCATTGAGTGTAACTGTAGTTGTTGTCTCCACCCAGCCTACCTCAAGAGTGACAGATTGGGAAACTCTGACATCTGTGTGCGTGTAGAAAAAAACTCCTGCCCGAGATGCAACATTCACGCGAAGATATCCTACTCCCTCTACTTCCGTGTTCGAGTCCCCCGGGTCGCTAATCTGGTTTTAAAGTTGAAAAATTAAATACGCGAAACTACTGTTTAACTCCAATATATCCTTGATACAATAATAAAGTAAATAAGAAGATAAAGAAACGTTAACCACAAACAGGTTCTGTTTTAAAAAAAAAAAGGTTATTGGTGAAAGTGTACCCGTAGAAACTATTCCAACAGTTTTAATATAATGTTTAATTGATTCTGATTTACAAACAAATGAACAAATATTTAAAAAAAGGAATGAATGTCCCGCAGCGTTTCAAGTCCTTAATAGGCCGTTGGATTACGCAATTGAACTAAAATAGAATCACAGCAATTTTTCCATTTGAGCGCTCTTGTAGGGAAGGTGTCATCTTGTCTCCTCTTCGTCTTTGGTTGAAACGCTATAGTTCTTGTTTCTTTTTTATTTCGACAACTAAAATAAACTTAACAACATCAATGGCACCCATTAAAAATATGTCAGTATATATCCCGCATTTCTTACTCAAACGGGTTAAACTTAAGTTATTGAGGCAGGACCTTTTGAATGTGTTGCAGTGTTTCCGGTCGAACTTTATTAGAGACGGACCAATTGCTCGTGCAGCCACAGGAAAGGTGCACTAGCGCGCAATGATGTAAACATACATATATGTTTGGATCGTATTTATTACGCGTTTATTAAGCGATCCTTTGAGTTTCATCTTAACTCGGAGGAAAGAATAAATCATTTGTTTTCTTTGGAAAAAGGTTGATAATGCCGTAATTCTCCTGACAAAATAGCATCACGATTTGAACAGTAAGTTTAAACTTAAACTGTAATTCAACAACTGAAAATATTAGACGTTTTGCCTTGTATTTTTGCAGTTATGCACGATGTTAGATGGTTGATATTGTTTGGCATCTCAAAAGACCCATTGATTCGTTTGAGAGAAACAAACATTAAACATAAATATTGCTTACATTTTAATGATAAAATACTTATTTTCTTATGTTATTTTTACATTTGTGGTCAGACCCACTGAGACAAGTGTGCATGTTTTGATCATATCTAACCAAACCTCAGGGATGCCGAACACCAACGCCAAGCCTAAACACAGCCGACGGAACCGCAGACGTCGCAGAGAAGATCCTGCCAGAAATGAGCTGGTGTCAAGTTCACTGGAAAGTGCCCAACAATGTCTCTTCAACCAGGATTATGGAACGGCTTTCGTGCACTATCTGTTGGTCCTCAACCTTGCCCCGGTTTTCAAGGACCTGGCAAAGGTGATCAACCTTTTAGGAAATAGTTGCCTGCTTCGCCGAATAGTCGTTTTAAACTACTTTGTCTACTGTCTGCAGGACTCTTTTCGATTCACTCTCTTTAAGTGGGCAGAGGAACTGGATTCCGTCGGCCGCATTCAGGACCTTTTTAACTGTTACGAGCAAGCGCTTGAAGTCTTCCCCGCCGACGAGGTCATTCTGAACAGCATGGGAGAGCATCTCTTCAGGTTTGTTTCTAATATTCCTGGTCCAACACCGTCTCTCCTCTCCATGCGTCTCAACCAGACGTGGGCACGGCACGGTCTGACTGACTGTATTTATGCTGCTCTCATGAGGTCACGGTTAAATATTGATGTAATTTGCCAGCAATTTATGATTTTTCTCATTTAAGTCATTAAAAATCCTTAATTTATCTATTTTTCATGTGTCCTTTTTGGGATAATACCTTTAAAAATATAGTTTTCATATAATATTTCTTCATTAAATGTATTTAAAATAAAATATAACACTATGTAATTGCTTATTTAGATGTATTTATGTTATCATGGCATAACTACACTTGTTTATAAATTATTTCACAATCCTTTTTCTAATCCTATTTCCCATCGTATTAAAGCCCCTTCCTTCTTTTGGCTTGATGGCCCCTTAGTCAGTTGCAGTATATACTGTGGCCCCTGGTCTAATGCACTCAATGTTTTCAATTGGTGTATGCAGAATGGGATTTCGGGACGAAGCTGCGGGTCATTTTCACAGAGCCCTGAAAATCAAACCAAACTACCCAGAAGCCCGAGAGAACTTCTACCGCGTGGCCAACTGGCTGGTTGAACGCTGGCACTTCCTCATGCTCAACGACCACGGCAGGAACCGTAAATACCAGCAGGCCATCCAGAAGGCGGTCCAGAGCGGCTGCAGCACTGTACTTGACATAGGTACTGGCACTGGGATCTTGGGGTGAGGAATTTTACACCACAATATTTATATTTGTGAGCGGTGTGTTCGTAAGTGATCCCAAACCCCCAACATATTTATGATTATTTGCTCTATTATTGTGTTGTTTTTATTCATTTTATTATTATTGTTTTTATTATTACTTTTACTATGTGAACTATTTGTTTAATCGAACTTGGATGTATGGTTAATCTTTTTGTGAATTGCTGTAACAACTCAAATTTCCCCAATATGGATAAAATAGAGGTATATATTATTATTTAGTTCTCATTTCTATGGCTGTGTATTGGCAAGAATCTGGCGATACAATGCATATCACAATGTATGTTCTCTTTATGTTCTTGTTTTTATTTTATTTTATTTTTATTTATTTTTTATGAAAAATTGCTGTATTTTCTGTGGCTATTGGAAAACAAAACAAACAAAACAAACAAAAGTTTTACCTTACCTTACCTTACCTTACAATGCAGGGACAACCATACGATATGTTATAATACTGCCGTAACAAGGATATATTTGTCTAGTATTGTCAAGTACTTGACTCTGGTGTTGCGGAATTTACAGACCACATAACTCTTGACGTAGTCATAACTACTTCAATTTGTTTTGAATGAAAAACGTGTCCAAACATCAGCTTTAAAAGCTGCCGAAGTCGACTGTATCCTCTCGTACTTAGACTTTGTAGGGATTGAATTGGTCCTTTAGCCGCGGAGGACATACTGGTTGCTGCCATCTACTGGCCAGAAGTTTAACTAAAAAAAAAAAAAGATTTGAATCCCCAAAAAAAGAATTGACACAGTATATTTCGATACAGTATTTTCTCTCTGCATCGATATTTTTTTAACGGCCTTATTCATTTCTTGGTTCTGTCTTCTAAGCATGTGCGCCAAAAAGGCTGGGGCTGCCGAGGTATACGCGTGCGAGCTCTCGAAAACCATGTATGACCTGGCCTGCGAGGTTTTGACTGCAAACGGGATGAAAGGTCAGATCAACATAATGCACAAGAAATCGCTAGACATGGAAGTTCCAAAGGACATCCCACAAAGGTAAAAGTGTCTCTTCTCCTTTTGCACATTTTTTCTCAAATCTGATCACATTTTTAATGATCTGTTAGGGTTTCCTTAGTGGTGACAGAGACGGTCGATGCCGGGTTGTTTGGAGAAGGGATCCTTGAAAGTCTCATTCATGCCTGGCATCATCTACTACTTCCTCCTCAGGTAGTAGAACATTTTAAAATGTGTTTTACAAAAGTAAAAATTGCTGCTCTCTTGATAGAGAGGATTGAACGAATCCGGCGAACAATCTGCGACCGGTCGGGTCATACCTGCCGGAGCCACCGTGTTCACCATGGCTGTCGAGAGTGAGGAGATCCGGCGGCATCACAGGTCGGTCCTCAAAAAAAGGGGGTTTTAATCTCACTCACTAGTGGTAACTGTTGGTAGTTATGCAGTCATGGGTGAACCAACTGAGTTCTGTTCCCCCCCAGGCTTCGTGTTCCCGACCTCGGGGGTCTGTCCTTGGCGGCTGCAGGAGAGCTGTGCAGTCCCGTGAGCTGTAGCCTGGAGCCCGACGACTCCATGGAGCCGTACACCACGGAGAGGCTGAGCCGACTCCCTGGAGGATTTAAGGCCCTGACGGAGCCTTTCAATGCCCTCAGCATTGATTTTAACAACGTACAGGTGAGAGGAAGCGTCTTCACGTTTACACTTGAGTAGAAATGTACTCCTATCACACTTATTTTTGTTTAGTTTACTGGAACTTTGTGCTGAAAAATCAGACTACTATTTGTTAAAAGGCAAGTAATGCATTGATTTAAGTGTCTTAAATTGGGATTGGACTCATCAGTTTGTGTCTGTTTGTACAAAACTCTCTTATCATTGAAATATTTACATGAATGATGAAGAGATGATCTTAAGCCCCGCCCACTGAAGACACTTTTTCTAAAGGTGAAATCTTGCTTATCAAAACCACGCCCTCTCTGCTGTGATTGGTCAATAATGTTCATTATTACATCATAATGGAGTCCGCTCTCGTAACCTCTCGTTCGCCCAGATTTCATACGAAGGAGAACTTTATAAAGAAACGTTAAAAACATGGTCATGATGAGGGACTTACTGCATCTTGGAGAGGAAGACTTTAATATTTGAAACATGGGAGTCAGGAGAGTTTAGTTTTCACATTAGTTGCCCTTTAAATAGATAGTAACAAGCTAAAAACTGTTAGTAGGGAACATGTGTAGCTGTCCAGGAGTTGAAATCCATCGTTATCTCATTTTATTTGAAAATCTCACAAGAATTTCGGTAGATTTATGCTGTGATAGATGTTAATCAAAAAATTATGTATTCACATATTTCTCTGGTCGGGCACTTCTCTCCTCCATCCTCCGACAGGCTCCTTTTATCCATTTATTTCTTTTAATCGTGTTACGACGGCAAGACAATAAATGAAGTTTGTAAGCCAGAGTACTTGTGAGTTTAAAAAAAGCATAAGGACTGGAGCTGAACAATGTTTTTCCAATTCAATTAAACATCTCAATTCAGAATGCAATTTTCAAATTGCAGGTTCTGCAAATTAAAAAAGGAAAGAAATTCTAATGCAGATGTGATGCCAGAAACAAAGCGACTTCCAAAGGTTTTTGTTTGCTTCTATTAAAAAGTGAGCAAACATTCCATTGTTGTAGCCAGTTTTTTGAGATTTCTCTACTCTAATTTGTGTTATACTTATACCGGTTGGACATTGAAATCCAGACAAATACGAGCACTTCTCCTTTGTTCATCCTAATCAACGTGGAATGAATCGCAGCCTTGTTCGTCCCTTTCCACCGCCTCATTTATTTATATTTAAATCATATTTAAATGAACCAGAGTTCATGATTCTTCTCACCGCGATCAGGAATATTTTTTTTAATCATGTATATAAACTGGATTACCATTTATTATTTGTTAATTTCAACATTTCTGACTTGTAACACATACTTAAATGTAAATGAATGCAAAAGAGCTCTCGTGTAAATGTTTATATTTTTCAACACGGTTATTAACATAAATGCTTTATTTACAGAGTGGATCAGGGGCTTATTTAAAACAAAATGGAGTTTAACAAGAATAAAACTGTAAACCGGTCATTCCTCCTGAGGGATCAATAAAGTTTTACCTTACCTTACCTTATTGATGATGTTGTGAAGATTATCATCTGAGCTTCATATAAATGTGTGGCGCAAATTCTTATTATTTATAAAATAAAAGCGTTTTGTTTTCAAATGACAAATGAACAAATCATGTGACGGTCTATTTATACAAGTGTGTTTTTAAAGGAGATCCCTCCGATCACGTGATCACATGAGGGAAACTTTAGCTTCTGATTTTATTCTCCAGCGTCACTTTGATCAAACTGACGTGATGTTGTTTCACAAGAACGTCTGTGACTCTCGTAGAGAAAGACTTGAAATGGCAGATTAAAATGTTCAGTATAAAACGATCGATGTTGTCTTAATAAATACAGTACAATACATCAGTTTGGAGAATGAGAACATATTTATTATAAGTTTGTGAATAATTTGTAACCAAAAAAAGTCCAAACATCAGCTTTAAAAGCTGCTGGAGTCGACTGTATCCTCTCATCCTCAGACTATGTAGGGATTTCAATTGTTCCTTTAGCCACGGAGGATATAATGATTACGATAATAATTTAATATCCACACGTGTAACTATACTTTTTACGACTTCTTAGTACATGAGGCCCTTGGTGTTTTGTGCAAAGCTGTGTATTTAAGGTTTTCATTATAACAAAAATATATTTTTTGTTCGTGAATCTTATTTATCGCTCATTTTGTAGACGAATGGAAACACAGTAAAATGGCAAAACAAAGAATTTACGAGACTCTGACACCATTGTGAGTCAGAAAAATGATTTGTTTAAGTTGTGGTGGTTGTGGAGTCTCATTTATTGTAAACAGTTATTTGACGACACAAAAGTATTTAAATAAAACCTTCTAACTCACACAGGAGCTGGAGAGTTTGACCTCCAGGGAGGTTAAGAGGATTCGACTGCCTGTCATCCAGGGGGGTAAACTGGACGCCCTGGCCATCTGGTTCCAGCTGCATCTGGATGAAGAGCACACCCTGTCTACTGGACCACATGAGGACACCTGCTGGGAGCAAGCCATCTACCCGGACCACATCTCTGAAGGTAGGACGACCACGGTTAACGAAAATACACTTGTGAAATATAATCGCGGAGCCACAAATGTTTAGATGAATCACAAGGTAGAAAAGAAAATCGACTAATGTCCATTAGTGGAGATAAATGTAGATGTTTCACACACATGTCTCTTGTTCAACGCTGCAGAAAACTGACCAGAAACTGTTTCCTTCAACTGAGAAAAATCTCTTAACTTAGGAAAATGTTGTCGGAACATGATCTGGAGTTTATAATCCATGCGTTTGTTTCATCTCGTCTGGACTATTGTAACAGTTTGTTTTCTTGTCTTAACAAGAAGGATCTGTCTCGCCTGCAGTTGATTCAGAACTCTGCAGCGAGAATTCTGACCCGCTCAAGTAGGAGAACTCACATTTCTCCGGTCCTTAAAACTCTTCACTGGCTTCCAGTTTCTTTCAGGATCAACTTTAAAATTCTGGTTCTTACTTTCAGATCTATTCATGGTCAGGCTCCTCCTTACATCAGTGATCTGATCCAGCCTTACACGCCAGCTCGGGCTCTGAGGTCTGTGGATCAGAATCTACTGATGGTTCCACGCACACAGTTCAGGACCAGAGGAGAGAAATCTTTTCAGGCTGTTGCTCCTAAGCTTTGGAATGATCTTCCTCTCTCTCTGTGTTTGATGATCTACTGACTCCTTCAAGAAACATCTTAAGACGTTTCTATTTGTTCAGGCTTTTCCTTGATTTTCTGGAACTCCTGTTATGTTATCAGTTTTATCTTGATCTTTAAAATATATACTTTATTGAATATTGTTTTGATTGTCTAAGCGCTTTGTGACCCTGGTCTGGAAAAGCACTATACTAATAAAAATTACTTACTTACTTACTTACATATCCAGCTCCAGTGGTTTGAAAATCCAAGGCCTTCAATGTAGAAAATGAGGTTGAAAATGATTGAATTAACTAATATTTGTCCCTTGAAATTGTCCTACTGTTATGCATTCCTACGCCACACGGGGGCACTGGTCGCTAACAAGCCATCCGCCAAACGTTTCGAATCCACCCAGGTCATCAAAGCTTCCGTCAGGGGTGACTCTAACCGCCGGAGACAGAGAGTGACACGTTCCAGTTGGCGTCGTGGAACATCCTCTAGCAGGCAGTCTCAACAGCAGCCTGCTGGGCCCCCGCTAACTGGCGGCATCAAGGCCTCCTCGCCGCATTCCCGCTGATCGGGAACATCCGTTTTCCGGGCTGCGATCTTGTGTGGCGTGATCGCATGTGGCACTCTTTAGTGTTCATGAAATTATTATGGTCAATAAATATGCATCACTCCCAAATGTCTCCGATGATCTCGGCGCTTTACGCGCCGACGCGAACAGATGTTATTCCTGAAGGAATCTTCTCCCTGTCTGCTCCCGCGAATCTCATTTGGCTGTCTGGCTTCACCTGCCCCACCTCCACTCTCCTCCTTCGACATCACCTACTTTCACTTCTCTGATGTTTTTGCCGTTTGCCATCATCTCACACCGATGGTTGTGGAATCTTTGAACGTGGTGGAACGGCCAATAAAGTAGATTATGTAACATAATGTATAATAATATAAGATGTAATGAAGGAATGTAAAGATGGAGATCGGCTGGCTCTTTTCTCTGAACCCTTTTTTTTTTTTTAATCCTTTAACAGGAATAGGAGATGAGCTATACTACAGTATTTTGTACTTTGTAAAAAATGTTAAAGTGAACACTCAGAGACCATCTTAAGGTAAGGTAAGGTAAGACTACCTTACCTTAAGATGGTCAGTGAGCAGAGAAGCAGAATGAGTGCACGAATGCTCCTTCCCAGGTGCAAAACAAATAGACTCAGGGACTCATTCATTCCTCGGGCTATTAAATTGTACAATTCTGAGTTCGGGGGCAGGAGTGGAGTGAAAGTATCTGGATGTTCTGTTCTATGTTAGTCTTTGTATCCTTTGTCTTTTTTGTTTTTCTTTGATTTATGTTCTTTATCTTTAGACTTAGATTGTATCATCTTGTTCTTTCTATTTATGTTCTTGTTCTTATTTTATTTTGATTTATTTTTCATGAAAAATTGCTGTATTTTCTGCGGCTATTGGAAAAAAACAATTTCCCGAAGGAGACCTCCTGAGGGATCAATAAAGTTTTACCTTACCTTACCTTACCTTATATAGGTTTGGCACACAAAGGACTTTGTAAAAAAATGTTAAAGTGAACAAGAAGATGAAAAACTTTTATCTACAGTTAAGCACAGTTTGACGGTTTTTGGCCCCTTTTCCATGATGAATAACCTTTTGCAATATATATTCAACATTAATGTGAGTGTTTGACAGTGTTGCAACTTAACCCTTGTATTATCTGTGGGTCAACGTGACCCGGTGGCCCGAAAACAAATGTGACAACAGAAGGTATAAATGGGAAGAGAAGTAAACTGTATTTCAGTTTAAATTTGTTACTATTGTAGATCTTTATTATTCTATTTTGTTGCTTTTCTAAACCATTTTTTTAATGGCGATGCTCTTTAGCAGTTATTGCATCAGAACCGATACATCGGCTCTGTGTTAAAATGGTTTTGATACGAGGGCCTAGTTATCTGCTCTCAGACGATGTTTGGATGTTCTAGAGAAGATAAACCTTCAAGGAGTCGTTTGAAATATCAAATCCTTTCGTCACTAAAAGGTTAAAAAGCGGACTTGTTGTATTATTGCCTTTTCTTAACCGGGACTTTTAATGTGGCCTGTCAGGTGGTTGGTTTAGTAGATCTTTGGTCTTGTTGATATTTTGAAATATAGAGAGGTCAGTGTTTAACCCTTGTGTCAAGATTAAGAGGATCTGGTGGCCCCGAAAAAAAACAACTGTTGTGCTGTCTCTGGGTCAGGGTGACCCTACCACAAAAACATTTGTTATTGTTGTTGTTCACCTATACCCTGAGACAACACAAGGGATATCACAAACGCATTTGTTTTCGGGCCTTTGGGTCACCTTGACCAATGGTGATTTTTTTGTGAAGGATAAATACAGATTAATATTAAATTAATCCTAAACGATCGAATAGACGATATAAAAATCAGAATTCCTGTAAGTTACGATACCTTTGTTCGGCCGGTAAAGGTTTTTGTCTCCTTTTGTAATCGAGTATGTCTTCCAGGGCTGATCCTCCAACCACAGGACCAACTTGTCGTGGAGGTTTCCTGCAAGGACGCGTACCTGAGGCTCTGCAGCGTCGCCGTGGAGAGACGGGGTCACCCTCAGGCTCAACAGAACCCCGAAGAACCCAACCCAGAGGCAGAACTGTGCAGCGCTTTAGCTTGCTTGCAAACAAACCAAGGCCAAGACTTCTGCACGATGGAGAGTTCAGAAATGGCTCTTCTGAACAACCATGACTACCACGACAGGTTCAGAACCGCCCTGGATAAAGTCATTTCCCAGCTGAAGAGAAGCTCCCCGCTCACGGACCTTCTCTACGTGCTGGACGTGTCGGAGGGGTTCTCCATTCTGTCCCTCGTCGCCGCCAGTCTGGGGGGCGTCAAGGCCTTCAGCTCCGTGGAGAAGACGAAGCAGCAGGAGGTTCTGAAAAGACTCGCCCGGTCCAACCACATCCCGGAGGATCATCTAGAGTTCTGGCTCAACAACATGGAGGACGAGCAGGGGAAGCTACAGAGGCCGTCGCGGGAGAAGCTGTGGAGCGCCATCATCTTGGACTGTGTGGAGACCTGCGGGCTGATCCGGCAGAAGCTGATGGAGAAGGCTTCCTTGGCAAGGTGAAGGACCTCAGTTCACATAAGATAAAGCCTTGAAAACGATGCAAACGTTTTCTGTTGGGTGATCAGGTGTCTGCTGGAAGACGGAGGAAGCATCTTCCCACAGAAGATAATCGTGTGCGGGATGCTGGTGGACTCCCAGATGCTGCTGCTGGAAAGCGCCGTCCAGGGTCAAGAGCCGACTTTAGGGTTCAACATAGCTCCGTTCATCAACCAGTTTACAGTAAGTTGAGGAAGCAAAGCCATAAAATATACCATTTTGTATATGGCTGTGTATTGGCAAGAATCTGTGAATACAACATGTATCACGACACGGCAACAATACGATATATTGTGATACTGTAGTAACAAGTGTATATGTGTAGTATTGTCGAGTACTTGACTCTGGTGTTGTAGAATTTACAGACCACATGACTCTTGACGAAGTCGCAACTGCTCTCCTTTGTTTTGAAACCAAAATATGTCCAATCATCAGCTTTAAAAGATGCTGGAGTCACTGTATCCTCTCGTCCTTAGTTCATGTGAGGATCTTGCATAGTTTCTTACGCTGAGGAAAAAGTAGAAGCCGGAAACTTTATAACAACACAACAATGAACAACCCTGTGTAAGTGTGTGTGTTAATTGCCAATTACATTTTTTTTTTAAATCTTTTTACTTTATACACACTTATTACTATTACTATTGAAAAATAAACCACGAGAGTACTATGATACACATTTAAACATGATTTCAATGCCAGAAAAAAGGTAAGGTAAGGTAAGGTAAAACTTTATTGATCCCTCAGGAGGTCTCCTTTGGGAAATTGTTTTTTTACAATAGCCAGCAATTTTTCATAAACAATAAAAAATAATACATAAAAAATAAAATAAGAAGAACATAAAGAGGAAGAACAAGATGACACAATCTAAGTCTAAAGACAAAGACAAAGAACATAGGTCAAGGAAAGAAAAACAACAAAGACAAAGATACAAAGACTAACATGGAACAGAACATCCAGATACTCTCACTCCACTCCTGCCCCCGAACTCAGAATTGTACAATTTAATAGCCCGAGGGATGAATGAGTCCCTGAGTCTATTTGTTTTGCACCTGGGTAGGAGCATTCGTGCACTCATTCTGCTTCTCTGCTCACTGATGACAGTGCTGAGAGGATGACTGTCATCGTCCATGATGGACAGTAGTTTGTTCAATGATCTCCTCTCAGCAACTGTCACCAGTGAGTCCAGCTTCATTCCAACCACAGAACCAGCCCTCCTGATCAACCTGTCCAACCTGTTGACACTCCTCTTGGACACATTTCCACCCCAACACACCACAGCATAGAACAGGACACTGGCCACCACAGACTGGTAGAACATGCAGAGGAGCTTCTTGCAGATGTTAAATGAACGAAGCCTCCTCAGAAAGTACAGTCTACTCTGAACCTTCTTATACACATGGTCTGTGTTGCAGGACCAGTCCAGTTTACTGTCCATCCACACACCGAGGTACTTATAGTTGTCCACTATCTCCACCTCGTCGCCTCTGATGGACACTGGACGTGGCTTTGTCCTGGACCTCCCGAAATCCAAGACCAGCTCCTTGGTTTTTGAGGTGTTCAGCTGCAAGTGGTTCCTCTCACTCCAGTCCACAAAGTCACGTATCAGACTCCTGTACTCGTCTTCGCTGTTGTCCCTGATGCATCCAACAATGGCAGTGTCGTCAGCATACTTCTGGACGAGACTCAGCTCTGAGTTGTAGCAGAAGTCTGAAGTGTAGATGGTGAAGAGGAGAGGGGCCAGTACTGTCCCCTGAGGTGCTCCTGTACTGCACACCATAGTGTCAGACTTGATGTCCTTCAGCCTGACATACTGTGGTCGATCAGTAAGATAGTCCGTAATCCAGGAGACCAGACCAGGGTCCACATGCATCTTAGTCAGTTTGTCCTGCAGCAGAGTGGGTTGGATAGTGTTGAAGGCACTAGAAAAGTCCAGGAACAGGATTCTCACTGAACCGCTTCCTTTATCCAAGTGGGAGTAGGTCCGATGCAGGAGGTGAAGGATGGCATCTTCCACACCAACTGCTGGCTGGTAGGCAAACTGCAGGGGGTCTTGCGCGTGCTGGACTTGTGGCGTAAGATGTTTGAGGACCAGCCGCTCCAGTGTCTTCATCAGCTGCGAAGTCAGTGCCACCGGTCTGTAATCGTTCAGCACACTCGGTCGGATCTTTTTAGGGACTGGAACGATACAGGAAGTCTTCCACAGAGTTGGTACTTTCCCCAGCCGTAGACTGAGGTTGAAGACATGCTGGAGTGGCTCAGCTAGTTCAGCAGCGCAGGTCTTTAGCAGTCGAGCAGACACCTTATCAGGACCAGCAGCCTTCCCTGGACGAATCCTCCGAAGTACATCCTGTACCTGGAGTGAGGTGAAGCTGGGAAGTGGTTCTGTGGAGCTGGGGGGGGCACAAGAAGGTGGGGCAGGTCCTGAGGCGGGCAGCAGTGAGGGTGAGGTGACCTGCTCAAACCTGTTGAAAAAGTTGTTCAGTCCATTTGCCTCATCCACCGTGTCCACTGCAGTCAGAGAGGCCTTGGTCTTGTGTCCAGTGATGGTTTTAACACCATCCCAGACCTCTCTTATTTCTTCTCGGCTCAGCTTCTCCTCCAACCTCCTCCTGTAGGTGTCCTTTGCCTCCTTCAAGCATCGCTTCACCTCCTGCTGAGCTGACCTCATGGCGTCCCTGTCTCTGCTCCTGAATGCCACTTTCTTCCTGTTAAGGACATCCTTGACCTCCTTTGTTACCCACGGTTTATTATTAGGGTAACAGCGGACAGTCTTAGTAGGGGCGACAACGTCCAAACAGAAATTTAAATAATCTGTTAGACAGTGTGTCTGTCCCTCGATGTCCTCACCATGAGACCTCAGCAGCACATCCCAGTCTGTTGTTTCAAAGCAGTCTCTGATGGCGTCCTCCACAGCTGGTGTCCACTTTCTGATTGTCTTAGTGGTCACAGTCTGTCTCTGCACCAGAGGAGTGTACTGTGACTGAAGGTGGACCAGGTTGTGATCGGACCTTCCAAGTGGAGGAAGAGGTTTGGCTCTGTAGGCGTCCTTCAAGTTGGAATAAAGAAGGTCAATTGTCCTGTTATTCCTGGTGGGACAATCCACGGCCTGATGGAAAGTAGGCAGAGTAGAGTCCAGGTTGGCATGATTAAAGTCTCCAGAGATGATGATAAACGCGTCAGGATTTTGATTCTGAAGTCGAGCTGTCATTGTGTGGATCTTCTCACAGGCAGATGCAGCCGCAGCGCTCGGAGGAATGTAGACACACAGCGCGATCACGTGACTGAACTCACGCGGTAGATAATATGGACGCATGCTGACAGCCAACAGTTCTAAATCTTGACAACAAGAGACTTTCTTTACAGTAACGTGTCCCGGACTACACCAGCGTTTCTTCACGTACATGATCAGACCTCCTCCTCTGCGCTTCCCACACGCGCGCGCGTCTCTGTCCGCTCTGATGGTGCTGAAACCAGGCAGATCCACGTGTGAGTCCGGAGTCAGCTGAGTGAGCCACGTCTCCGTGAAGATCAACAAGCTGCTCTCTCTGTAGATCCGCTGGTTGTTGAGGGCAGACAGCTCGTCCATCTTATTCGTCAGTGAATTGACGTTCCCCATCGTGATCGTTGGGATCGTTGGTCTGTGACGTCTCCGATTGTCCGTTAGCTTAGCCTTTAGCCGCTTCCCTGCCCGACAGCCTCTGTAACGGCGCTGAAGTTCGATCGGGATCTTGTGGCGATCTCCAGCCCGTGCCATTGACTTCAGCGACAGTAGATCCTCTCTTGAGTAAACAAGACGATTCTTTCCATGTTCAAAAGTATCCATTTAAAAAGATTATAGTAAAAAATTAATAAAAAACAGAAAATTATAGAAATTGCTGCGGAGCTACTGGAAGAGGCAGCCGTCCTCGTCGGCGCCTTTAATGTAAAAAGTAAATGAAAAAGACCCTGTTCATACAGGATCGTAAAAACTGAGTTAGTTATTCAAGTGTATCGATATTTGATGTATATCATGTTTTAAAAGCTACTTGAGCTCGGTGTATCCTCTCGTCCTCAGTCATTGTTCCTATAGCCCAGGGGTGTCAAACTGGTCCAGAAAAGGGCCGAGACGGTGCAGGTTTTTGTTCCAACCAGTCAAGCACACATGAGTTAACCAATCAGGTGTCGGCTTAAACAAGCAACACCTGACTGACAATTAATTGATTACTGTCTTCAGACGCCTGATTGGTTCAACTTTATGTGCTTGACTGGTTGGAACAAAAACCTACACCACCCCGGCCCTTTACTGGACCGGTTTGACACATGTGCTATAGCCGCTGAGAAGGTAATGACAGAGGTCTCAATGCGCCGCAAAAACAAACACTGTGAATATTTGCATGTTAATTGTAAAATGAAAAGAAAAAATAATCAAATTGTTTGATTTTTGTATTGTCAATCCTATGTTGTGATAACAATATTGCCACATTCTGATAATTTACTGAAATATAAACCATGAGATAACTACATACTGTATATAGATATACTGTATATATATATATATATACAGTACAGAATCGATATTTTCTTACAGCCATTTCGATTAGTCTAAATAACTTCTGCTAAGCTGTCCTGGTAAAAGTCTTGTCACCGTGTCACGACCTACTGAACAAGGAACGCGACTCGAGTCTCGAGTGACTCCGAGTGACTCTTTGAATTCACGTTGTCCGCATAAGAACTGATTTCCATTTCCCCCCCGGCCTCCCCTGGGACGCTCATTTGTTTAAAGCAGATGTTAGAAACCTTTTGAAGGCCTCGGTGGAGGACGCCTTTTTTCTTTTTTTTTTCCTGTGCAACTGTCACAGAAGACGCCTCACGACCTGAGACGCTCCGAGACGACTATCTGCACCAGAAACATCAAAAGACGGGCTCGGAGATCTGTGTCAGGGAGGAGGAAACATCAGTTTACTCCGCCGAGAAGAAAGCGGCGACTCTTTCCGAGCTGTTCACCAAAGAGTTGCAGCTCTATCTACTTGTGTGTGAGAAATAACCAGGAAAGTTTGACGCGTCTGTCTTGGCTCTTCTTCAGGTGCCGGTGCATGTGTTTCTGGACTTCTCCACGCTGGAGTGCAAACGTCTGAGTGAGGCTGTGGAGCTTTTTGTCCTTGACCTCATGAATGTCACCGCAAACTACACGACCAGAGAGGTCAAGGTGAGGTCATGTTTAGACTCTTTCAGTAACACTTTGAGATAATATACATTTCTAGTGATATAAACTTCACTCATTTTCTACTTGCCCTCCTGTCGACTAAGGGTTGGGATTATTTTCAGAGTAATCTGTTCATTTTTAGAGTTTTAGACAAAGATGTTTGTTCATTTTAATGTAGCAACTGGAGCTCAGTTGACAAAAAGATTTGAGAGGTTGAAAGATTTCTTGCTCAAAAACCACCTCAAAAACCTTGCCTTACCAAATTGTTGGTTGGAATTCTCATTTCATTTTCAAAATATTTCTGAACTTCTGCATTTTGTGTCTTCTCGTTTATTCTATTGTAACAGTTTATTTTGGTGTCTAAACAAGAAGGATCTGTCTCGGCTGCAGTTCATACAAAACTCTGCAGCGAGAATTCTGACCTGCTCTAGTAGAAGAACTCACATTTCTCCGATCCTTAAAACTCTTCACTGGATTCCAGTTTCTTTCAGGATCAATTTAAAATTCTGGTTCTTACTTTCAGATCTATTCAAGGTCAGGCTCCTCCTTACATACAAGAGAGAGGAGAGAAATCCTTCCAGGCTGTTGCTCCTAAGCTTTGGAACGATCTTCCTCTGTGTTTGATGATCTACTGACTTCTTCAAGAAACATCTTAAGACATTCTTATTTGTGCAGGCGTTTCCCTGATTTTCTGAGACTCCTCTTATGTGTCTTGGCCTTTTAAAGTATATATTTAACTGTGTATTGTTTCTGATTGTTCGAGCGCTTTGTGACCCTGGTCTGGAAAGGTGCTTCATAGATAACCTTACTTACTTACTTACTAACAAGAGTTAAAACTAAGTCCGATGTAACATCCCTTGTTGACTTCCTCTTGTTAAAGGACGACTCATGACAACTTATAGGATTAAAAAGAGACGTTTGCCTTGACCCAATCCCATCTTAATATGTCTCACAACATGAGTAGTAACATATGCTCAAGTTTAAAAACCTGAAATTCCGCCTGGATTTTACAGATTCTACCAACAAATCCTGATCAGGACCACCATCCCTTCATGTTGTGATGTCCTCTGATGTGTGTCTTTGTACCTCAGGTCCAGGTGACCTCTCCCGGCAGGATCACAGCGATCCCCTTTTGGTACCAGATCTACCTTGACCAGGAGACCACCGTCAACACTCTGGACTCGAACTCTCACTGGAAGCAGGCCGCCGCGGTCCTGCAGCAGCCTCTGGAGGTCCAGGTCGGGGACTGGGTGCAGCTGATGGTGAAGCTTCACAAGAGCACGTTAACCATCGTGGCAGAAAAACAATCTCCTCCTATGGAGTAAACGCCTCTTTTAAATGTTCCAGTTTCTTCTCGTTGTTTTTGTTTTTTTTAGCTTAAAGTGGCACTTTTTATGAAAAATAAAACGTGAAACTTATTTTCATTTTGAGATTTATTTTTTTTAAAACAAACATTTTCATTTTACTCTTCATATAAAAATAGTCGGATAAGGCAATCCATCGTCATGAAGTCATGGTCCATTTGTGTTCACCGACTGCAGATATGCATTCAAATCATCACGACCTTTACTCCAGAGAACGCTTCAATACATCAGAGCACAACACCCCAGATTCTGAAGCGTTACCTTCTTCTGAACAAGAGCAGACAGAGTAGTGAATCAATAAAGGCATGAATTTAACATTCTGGCTGATTGTTTAATGCGTGATTAACTTCATGTTTGTGCAAAATTCACACGGCAATATACGTTTGTTTGTTTTTATTTGTATGAACGTAGATCTAAACACTCCAATGATTTAAAAAATTGTTTAAATGAACACCTAAAGTTAGGGTTTTCTTTCATTAATTTCATTTCTGCTGCTCATTACTAGTGATGGTTTGATGAAGCTTCATGAAGCAGTGTCATTATTTTCAGAGTCCACTAGATGGCGGTCTCTGCACTTTTTTCCTATACTATCCTTTTTTTCATATATTGTTTTTCATGCATATATTTATTTTGATTTACACACTTTTATGTTTTATTTGAAAGTTCTATTTTCCTTTGTTTTGAACAACTGTTCTAATGAAACATCATTTTTAAACTGATGGCGCCACCTACTGACCTAAACAACATGACACTGTTTCATGAAGCTTCATCAGCGCATCACTACTCATTACCGTTCACTTTTTAGAAGAGCTGGAGTCTTTTCCAACAACACAGGACAATATAGATATCGATGTCAGAACTTAAGTGGCTCAACTCTTCTTTAGAACTTTGGGAGAAGTGTGGCCATCAAAAGGACGTCTTAATCTTAATCCAAAAACCGTATGAATAAAAGAGACGTCTAGTCTTCTCACTTGTACGAGTCTTCAGTGTCATTAAATACAAATTACATTAAAATGCTTTTTGTGGATTTCCACAAATGATTTCTTAGGGCATTTTGTTAAAACACATATTGAACAGTTTCTTCAAAATGAAGCTAAAACTTGCACTTCCTTCGTTGTTATAACCTCAGTGCAGTAAAGCTTCATCAACCAAAGTATAAACAAAAAAACAGTACGAGAACACAGCTCAAGATGAACTTTTAAAGAAAACAAAATCGTTTTAAAGAGTTAATACAACAAAATGAAAGATAACTAATTGGTAATAACAGACTTGGACAGTTGATACTTGAATATCACCTCATTTTCCTCATCAAATTATCTTTAAACTCTAATTTTACTTCCAGCTTCTCCGTCAATCGCTACAACGACAGAAACCATATTCCATTTCTGATCTTCACTCAGTGTCTGGTTAAGAGATAAATTCTCTGATTCTTCTCTCTGGTATCTTCCAAAATACATGAGATCATGTTAAATAGTTGAGATTCGGTAAATCTAAGGCAGTGTCGCTGATGTTTTAACATCACAGGAACGTGTTGTGCTCTTCACTTCCTAACATGATGACATCAAACGGAACAAATGATTCGTTCCATCACTTTCCTTTACATTCTTTCAGTCATCTTAAAGAGGTCCAGTCCTTCAGAGGAATCCAGATCTGGAATGAGTTGAGATGATGTGATGGGGAAGGTCTGACCGAAGCAGAAAAGCGGTTTGTCGACGGCTTCTCTTAGGTGATGACGATTAAATCTTCGTCGTTGGATTTGTCCGTCCTCTCCTCCTCCTCCTCCTCAGTGTCATCCGGTCTGGCTTCTTGTCCCTCGTCCCAAGTTGCCGAGTTGAAACCGGCGGGCGCAGATAAAGAGTGCGGGGTCAAAGTTCGCCCCATGCCCTCATACTGACCTTTCGGGGACCCTGGGTGGTTTGTAGAATCGCTGATTGCGTTCTGGGAACTGGAGGAGAGGAGGCCGGACCGCTCTCCGTCCTCCTGGGCCTCGTTGAAGTAGTTGTTCCTGGGACGTCCCATCACCGTCCGACCTGATGAGCATGAGACGGTCAGTCGAGCTTTTTACCTCCAGAGATTCCAGAGAGATCGAACTTCACTGCCCTGGACATGCGGTTCGCACCGACAGCACTTACCGACATTGCGGACCTGCTCGCTGATGTCGGCTCGGACGTCCGAGATGTCCCACATCGCCATGAAGGAGTCGAAGCAGGACCCTTCCTCGCCCTCCTGGATGTACGGCTTGTAGGTGAAGCTGAAGTGATGAGCGATGGCAGCCAGAAACATCTCCACGCAAATCACGAAATCCTAAAAGAGAGTCGGGCGTTAACCGAAAATCAATTCGAAACCACGTGCTTCACCTCACCTGTAGACCTGTAGCCACAGCCTCCACGCTCTTCCAGTCCCACGTGCGCTCCTCGGATATGATTCCCACTTTAACCAGCAGAGCGATCAACACAGCTTGCCTAGAAAGACACATTTTGCTCTGAATTGTATTTCAAAGTGTATTAAGAAGTGCGGGAAGTTTTACCAGAAGGAGACGAAAACCACCATTTTGACACAGAGGAACTTTCCAACCGGTTTGATGGGACCAAGCTCTTCTCTCAAGGCTCTGTAGAACAGCACCAAACAGTACATGGCAAACTGAGAAGAGAGAGAGAGAGAGGGGGGGAGAAAAGGGGTTCTATTTTAGCTATAAACATTTTGGATTGGAAAGAAGCAGATTTGAGTGAGATCTAAAGTTATCGAAACTTAAACTAAAACTGAAATTCTGGTTATTTCGCCTGATGATAAGGTTCCAGGGTTGAGTCAGTACTTTGGGTGATTTAGGTCAGTCTGTCAAACTGAGCCTGAGAAACCTGGGTGTTGTATTTGACAAAGACATGTCTCTAGTTCAACACTGCAGAAAACTGACTAAAAACTGTTTCCTTCAACTGAGAAAAATCTCTAAATTTAGGAAAATTATGTCACAACACGATCTGGAGCTTGTGATCCATGCGTTTGTGTTTTCTTGTGTAGACTATTGTAACAGTTTATTTTGGTGTCTAAACAAGAAGGATCTGTGTCGCCTGCAGTTGATACAAAACTCTGCAGCGAGAATTCTGACCCGCTCTAGTAGAAGAACTCACATTTCTCCGATCCTTAAAACTCTTCACTGGCTTCCAGTTTCTTTCAGGATCAACTTTAAAATTCTGGTTCTTACTTTCAGATCTATTCATGGTCAGACTCCTCCTTACATCAGTGATCTGATCCAGCCTTACATCCCAGCTCGGGCTCTGAGGTCTGTGGATCAGAATCTATTGATGGTTCCTGAACACGCTTCAGGACCAGAGGAGATAAATCCTTTAAGGCTGTTGCTCCTAAGCTTTGGAACCATCTCTGTGTTTAATGATCTACTGACTCCTTCAAGAAACATCTTAAGACATTTTTATTTGTGCTTTTCCCTGATTTTCTGGAACTCCTGTGTTTGTCTTATGTTGTAGGTATTATTATTTGTAGGTATTTTAACTATGTATTGCTTTTGATTGTTCAAGCACTTTGTGACCCTGGTCTAGAAAGGCGCTTTACAAATAACTATTACTTACTTACTTATCGGAACTGCACACACAAACCAAGTTATATTCATAGCGTACAAATATATCTTGGTTTGTGTGTGCACAAATGTTCTATTGGATAAACAGAGAAATAGTTTGAAGGTAGCATCGTGTGACTAAAGGATCATAAATCAATAGAAAAATGGGTTGGTCTTCAAAAGTAGGTCACTGTACTGGAGCAAATTCTTCCACAATTATATCATGCAGTTAACAAAGGGAGTGAAATATTAACTTTATGCTCACGAGATCCCAAAACTGTTTTTTTTACTGCAGTTTACACCTCATTGAATAGATAAGATTTATCAAGATTTAAAACCGTCGCATGATTTTGTTTTTCAGTACAAAGTTGAAGTATTACCAGCTGTGACATGTTGTTGAAGATAACCAAATAGGTCCATGCATTCTTGAAGCTGAAATTGCCTTCGTCGTACACGCCGCACAGCTGGCAGATTCTGGAAGTATAAGTTTATCAAAGGCTGTGTCAAATCTTCAGTGTGAGGAATCAGGATGTGAGACATTGTATATTACATATTGTACTTACAAAGCGATTACAGTCGTCACCGGCCGTACAACCGTGTACTGCAACACTCCCAGTTTGCATCTCAAAAGTAAAACCCTGAAAAGATTTGTTTTTCATTAACGTGGTTTAACATGTAAATAATAATGACATCTCCAAGTGTGACAGTTGCTCCAATATGACTGAAACATCATACTAGTGATGGTCTGATGAAGCTTCATGAAGCAGTGTCATTATTTTCAGATTCCACTAGATGGCAGCCTCTGCACTATTTTCCTTTGTTTTGAACAACTGTTCTAATGAAACATCATTTTTAAACTGATGGCGCCACCTACTGACCTCTAAACAACATGACACTGCTTCAAGAAGAATCATGATGTTATAACCAGTACAGGGAAGTAGCACAACTTACTCTCCCATGGGCCATGGTGGACAACAGCATAAAGGAGGCAAATGTTTCTGCTGCTCTTGCACTTCCAGCATCATCACCAGGTTTGGATATCGTGTTTCCAGGTAGTTTAGTAGGAAGGTCATGAAGTTGTAGATGACAAAGGCTTCGTAACACTCTCTGCACGTGTCGAAGTATATCGCTATTCTCGGGTATTTGAGAGCGATCCACTGATGAAGAAACATTTTATATATTTATATATAACAAAATGCCAAATTTAGATTTCCCCTGAAGGGTTTTAAAAAGACAAGACTTACACTGTCCAAACTGTAGATTGGAACCATCCATAGAATTCTAGAAAAAAAAATAGAATAGAAAAAGGACATTTTAAATGGAAGAATGTGGACACTTCCAAGCACTGCAGCTTTACCTGATGATGGGTTTTTGGAGTTCTGGCTGCGTGTAATGAACTAGATGTTGGAGAATTCCCCATAATGAGATAGGTATGGTCATGAAGACAAATATCCCGGCGATGAACCATGCTTTGTTGTGAGTGCCGACCTGTGTTCATAAAGAAAGGATTATACGACATATGACAAAGTAGTTTACTGATGTGTGTAGCATGTAAAAGTTGAGGTTATTCATGTCAGAAAATAGCAGCATTTTTACACAATTACAACGATCTTCCTCTTCCTCTGCACTAGATGGATCTATATATGGATGGATAAAGTAGACCCTAGTTTCTGATAAGACTGTGTTATCATTTTTATTTAAATATCTTAATATCAAACATCTTGTTTACTGTCGAAAAAAAATGTTTGAATAAGGTTGAAAGTTGTTTAAATACCAGCAATTATATTTGAAAATGTGTGATTGTAGTTAAAAAATTCTACGATTGTTCGTGTACATTTATATAAAACAAATAAACCCATCTAAAGGACATCTCTGTGTTATCTTAATCTTTTAAAGTATATGTTTTATTGAGTATTGTTTTGATTGTTTAAGCGCTTTGTGACCCTGGTCTGGAAAAGCGCTATATAAATATTACTTACTTACTTAGTAACAATACAAATATGAACTTAATACATAGGTACTTTATGTGCAAGGGATTTACCTTTCTTTTACTACAGATGACAGATAACCCCTCAAACAATTGTCACGAATAATCCCATGTGTCAACAACTGATTTAAAATGATTCTGTAGTGACTGCAGGAGGGTTTTTCATTGTTTGTTTGGAGGAAGGTTAGTTTGAAATCACAGATCTTAAAAAAAGTCAAATTCAAAGTGAACTGACCTCAGACTTCTGGAGTTCCCAGATGCACAGCGGAAGGACGACTATCAACAAAAGAATGTACAAGAGAACCACCAGAGGACGAATCCATCTCCTCCAGTTCCCACAGGAACAAGGCATGTTGGCATGAACATGCAAGAAAGGCCTTTTAAAATACCAACAACAAAATGTGGCTTCTACCCCCTTAACTGTAGCTCAAGGGCACATTTATCATCGTTTTGTCGAACGCCAACCACAGGGATCGTCAACTCGACCAGGTCGAAGTGAAGACCGACGCTAGAGAGGAATGTTCATCCATGAGGTTTCCATTAACCGCTCATATGACTCGCTTTTTTAACAAGCTAGCAGGCTAAGCTACCAATAGTTAGCTTGCTAGCATGTAAACAACTCTTCAATCATCGCCACGACAAGTCAGTCAGTGAAACAATTTCACTGGAGATCGTTTAGCCTTTAAACTCGGTCCGTTTGGGCGAAATTCGACGTTATATAAACGTATTTATCTTTGGTTGCAGCAAAGTTCACCAAAGTGAGTGTTGTTGATGTTTTTACTTCCTGGTATGACGTCAGGAATAGTCTTAAGTCCCGCCTCTAATCTTTGATTTGGTTGGTAAGGTAACAACCGACTGACCAATCAGCGGCAAGGAAGACAGAAACAGGATGTTGCAGTTTGGCTTTTGTGAGCACTACACACTTAGTAACGCTAGATGGCAGTATTAGTCTAGTGTGATATAAACGGGCCAGCTCCGATTAAAACATGATTAAAAGTTTTATTATCCTCCTCGCTATTTATTTATAAACAAAAAAAAATAAAATAAAAACACTATACAAATTATTTTGCACTTGTATTTATTATAAACTATTATTTAAAATTATTTTGCTGAAAATGGCATACAACGAAGTAAGTAAGTAAGTGTGTGTGTGAAAACACACATTTTATTTCAAATTAAATACAAACATTTGTAAAGTTTAAAGTTAGACAAATCACCATCTTATAGTAAAATAGTTTTTATGTTTTCTTTAACCCCTGAAAAGGCAACATAAGACAATTGTGTAGATACATAATAATAATAATAATAATAATAATATGTTTTTACAGTGTTTACAAAGTGCTTTACATAAAAGCAAACAACTACACTTAAAAATGACACAATACATTAAAACAGCAGAGTAATAAAATAAGATGAAACAACACATCCAAGGAATAAATTAAAATAAATACAAGACCAGTTTATTATTATATTATTAATATTGTTGTACTTGTATTATTTATTTATATTATTTTAATGTTGACCTATTTAAGAGATCTAAACAATAAATATATAGGAGAAGCTATTATTTATTATTAGTTTTTGAAGCTAAAAAGACAGATCCATAGATTTACGGAGGCAGAACTTTCCTCGCCGCCCCCCCCACACTCACACCCCCACAGTCTCAGAAATCACTCGGTTGTCGCAGGACAGATTGTTCATAAATTTTCAATTGTTCCTTTTGGCTCGTATGAATAAAAAATAATATTGCCACAAGTCATGCAAGCGAGTGCCACAGTGGAATCGCTCGGAGGTGTCGACGTCCAAAGCGACTACAGCGATGTTACCCAAACATACATGGATCACTTATTATAAATATAATGTATATTTAAGAAGAAGTTTCAAGCAGCAGGAGGTGGAAAAAGGTCAGACTCTTAAATGCAGAATGGCAGGATTCACACCTTTATCAGAGGAGAACACAAGAGTGCAATGAAATGACAATGACTTATTTATCCTGATGTGTCTGCCAGAGGCCTTTTCTTTGGAAGGAAGTGTTCAGACCTGCTGAGGGGGTTTCAGTGCAGCTCCTCTGGTCCTGAACAACAGGTGAACTCGAGCACCAGCAACAGACGCTTCACGTGCAAAAGACGTGAAGTTTTTGGACTAAAGTAGACCCTAGTTTCTGATAAGACTGTGTTATCATTTCTATTTAGATATCTTAATATCAAGCATCTTGTTTACAGTCGAAAAAAATGTTTGAATAAGGTTGAAAATTGTTTAAATACCAGCAATTATATTTGAAAATGTGTGATTGTTGTTAAAAAATTCTGCACTTGTGCATGTACATTTATATAAAACAAATAAACCCATCTAAAGGACAAGATGAGATTGATTAAAAAATAAAATAAATCAGGTTTAAATAGAAAAGCATTTAGATAAGAACAATAATAAAGAATTATAGTAATAATAATGAACTTTTTTGATGCATCTACAGCATCAAATGTATCATTTAAATTACTATATTAACTGAAACTATAAGCAATTCCAACATTTATGTGGCTTTTTAAAAGAAGCCGAAGGTCATTTAATATAAAACAATTAATGCTTAATTTAAAATATATAACAACAAAATGAAGCAATCTTTGAATTCATAAATGAAATGCAAATTAACACATTGAACTTCTCATCATAAAATCCATAATTTTTCTCTACACCAAGATTTATTTTTTTCATTTCTTCTCTCCATGAATTTGTTGGCAGGATGTCTTGCCTTTTTCTGTTGAGGATATGTTGAGAAGACGGAGTAGAAGTGCTGCTATATAGCCGTGTTAAATGATCTCCTTGGCAGAGGTATGCGCTGTCCCTGTGTCTCTCTCGCTCTTTGACTTGATACACATTTCTGGCTGATTCTCCGTCAACAGCTCCGTGTGGACTCTGGACCCTCAGGGATCCCTTTTTTTTATTTGTTTTCATCTTAACTCTGTCCACTCCTGGCTCGAGCAGAAGTTCCCACCATCGTCATCATCATCAATACCTCGACTGCTTCTTCCTCACGCACACATTCCTGTTCCTTCCCGCTCGACGTTAGACCAACAGTTTGTTGTGAAACCGACAATAATACATCTTGTTTTACGGCGATGTCACAGAAATCTCGTTGGTCTGATAGCAGTATTTTTTTTCACGACAATGATTTCATAAAGCTTGACTTTCATCAAATCATCTGAGGCAGAAAAACATGACCAAATACAGTCATATGCTCGGACGGGAAGGTTTTTCACAATTTTAGTGGGACTGATCTGTGAAAGTCAAAGGTTCTCGACTCCTTTTTTCAATCAGTAACAGTTCACAGCGTATATAAAGAAACACATCGTCAATGTTTATCACATTCAGCCGTTATCGTTTATGTTCTGGCGTCGTACAAAAGTTTTCAAGTATTAATTAAGTATATATTTAAGTATATACTTTATTGAATATTGTTTTGATTGTTTAAGCGCTTCGTGACCCTGGTCTAGAAAAGCGCTATACAAATAAAAATGACTTACTTACTTACATAATAATCTTTGTGCGTTGGAAGTGGAATGGTTATCACAAAGTATAGTAAAAGTTCTGATACTAGCTTGGTGACGGTCTGATGAAGCTTCATGAAACAGTGTCATGTTGTTTAGAGGTCAGTAGGTGGCGCCATCAGTTTAAAAACGATGTTTCATTAGAACAGTTGTTCAAAACAAAGGAAAGTAGTGCAGAGACCGCCATCTAGTGGACTCTGAAAATAATAATAAGGTTCAGAAACAGTTAGAAAAACCACAGAAGTAGAACAAAACAAAAAAACATGATGCAAATTGAACGTCACACAAAATCCAACCAATGGTGACGTGTAGAGAAGGTGAGAATATTGGTAAAATATAATAAAATCAGGCAGGATTATGGGGAACACAACTGGAAACTAAAAATGAAAAAATACAAAAGAGAAGGGCAAGAGCAAAAACAGAAAGTCAAAAATACAAAATCCTTATCCAGAATATTGAGGAATCACTGGAAGTAGAGCCGTACTCTATCAATGAAGGTGAACGTTCTGGCGACTGTTGCCAAGAAACTCTCCTTGTTTTGTTAGCTCACATAAACAAGTTAAACTATTATTTAAAATTATTTTGCTGAAAATGGCATAAAACGATGTAAGTAAGTAAGTGTGTGTGTGTAAAATATGTTTAAAGTTTAAAGTTAGACAAATCAAATGTTGGGCCATCTTATAGTAAAATAGTTTTTATGTTTTCTTTAACCCCTGAAAAGGCGACATAAGACAATTGTGTAGATAAATAATAATAATAATATATTTTTTACAGTGTTTACAAACAACTACAGTTAAAAATGACTCAATACATTAAAACAGCAGAGTAATAAAATAAGATCAAACAACACATCTAAGGAATACATTAAAATAAATAAATGACCAGTTTATTATTATCATTATTATTGTTGTACCTGTTTTATTTATTTAGATTATTTATTATTATTTATTTAGATTTATTATTACTATAAGTTTGGTGGCAGGAGCCGAGTGAACGGATGATGTTATTTTAGCGTTGTGTTATTTTCTCCGATCTATGCTCTTTATATTTGCTCTTCGTTATCTTTTTGCCTTTTTTTTATTTGTTCTTGTTTCTTTCATGAAACTTGCTGTACCTTCTATTGTCTGCTATGAACTGGAAATCAAATCTAATCTCAACAAGAATATGTGTTTTTTAGCAATTTACTAAAGTTTACTGTTAAGAGTAGCTAAATTAAGAGTATTATCACATCATCTTTTCAAATATCTTCGCTGATAAATAAACAAGCTTTCGCTCTGAAACATAACCTCACCCCCCCATTCTGTTGCTCTTCTGAGAAGCAACTTGTGAGAATCAAATTCCCATCATCGAACTGGCTCACATCCTCTCCTGACATGACGAACCCTCGGGTCACGGAGAAAACCGCTGCCAGATGTTGATTAAAAACAGAAGGTACCTTCGGCCTCTAATGAATTAAAAACATGGGGCGCAACAAACGACTCAAAATGTTGCAGAGGGAAGCGTGTTTATTGGTAAATATAGTGGGAGATTATTGACGTTAATAGATAGATATTATTTCTGACCAGAATGAAAATGAGCTGATGTTTGTTTGACACTGAGAACATCTGACACATTTAAAGACACATATCATAGTGTAACATATTCTGTTCAAGTTTTCTCATGAAATTATTCATTTTAAAATAACTGCTTTGAATCAAAATAATGTTTTTTTTGTCCTTTTAAATATTAGCGACGTTTGCTTTGAACCCAACTATCATGAGAAAGGAATTAACAAGATGTTTGTTTTCCTTGTTTCGTTCCTCTTTCAACTCAAGGGTCCTAAGTGGCCCCTTTGAATGCGTTTATATACAGGTCATACTGAAGCTACAAAAGCGATCGTCTAAACAGACATAGATTCAATTGTTTAACTTTTTTTTTTGCTTTTCTTACCAGTTAATCTGTTGATTTTCATAAATCATTGGACAGTTAAATCATGTAAAATACAATGTTTCACTCACTGTTTTCTTTAGGCTCGATATCAGGCACCTTTTATATTGTGGCCCCTCAGGAAATGTAATCTCCCGCCTCTGTTCTAAGGGAAATACAGGCGCCCCAGTTGAAAGATATAATCCCTTCAAGAACGAGACTAGATGATGATTTGATAACCATGGAGAAACATGGTCTCAGGCTTCCCAACCATTGGAAGCTTGGCCGCAAAAACCATTCCAGTGCGACGTCTTGAGCCAAGAGAAGCTCAGCATCTTTTAAGAGGCCGGCTGGGATCGTCCAAGTGGTTTGAAAGCGAGTCAACTGGACTGTGTCGAGTTCTAGGAAGACGTTCCACCTCTCGTCCGAGAAGCTTCTTCAGTTTGAAGTCAAGTAGAACTTATCGATATGGATTAGAACATGGAACATGTGGCGACACAAAGGTTTTGTCATTTCGTACTGGGTTATTCCGTATCACTTTTCTCTCTGGTTGATAACAACGTTTCTAAGTGTGATTCAAAGAATCAAAACTGTTGTAATACATGATGGATGATTCAGTCTTTAGCTCATTTTCAGAAAGAACCATTTGGACAATTACTTCACATCTGGAACATTGTTGATACTACAGTAAATGTAAAAAATAAATGTGACTATAAAAAGCATGATTTATGCCCATCCAGTTCTTCTAAATACTAGTGATGGTCTGATGAAGCTTCATGAAGCAGTGTCATTATTTTCAGAGTCCACTAGATGGCGGTCTCTGCACTATTTTCCTTTGTTTTGAACAACTGTTCTAATGAAACATAATTTATAAACTGATGGCGCCACCTACTGACCTCTAAATAACATGACACTGTTTCATGAAGCTTCATCAGACCATCACTAGTTATGGGGCCAGTAGCAGGATATATACCGACCCCTGACCCCAGCTCGTTCGGAACTGAAGAAACTTCTCGGTAAGAGGTGAAACCTCTTCCTAGAACTCGACAAAGTCCCGATGACTCCCTTTCGAACCACTTGGAAAAAAGGGCCCATCAGCTGTAAACACTCTGGTCATAACCGTTTCTGTATCATCTATTTTAGAAATGACAACCTCAAAAGCCCGCCTACGTAAATGAGCGCTTGATAGATGTATTGTTGACATCGATAATAACTATATAATAGCAGTCACGGTATACAAAAAATGAAATTGAATTACATTTACCAACTTTACATTTGTACCCATAGATACATGTCACATAATAAACATATATTCACGTATGTATCATGCTACATTGTCTGGAAAATAAAGAAACCAAAATGTTAAAAGGAAAACGAGTATCACATTAGAGCAGTGGTCCCCCAACCCGGCACAGAAAAACAAACAAACATGATTTATATAATTTGCGTTCTATTGTAAGTTTTATTTTGAAAAAATAGCATTAGTCTCTCGCCTGTCGAGACACTTTATTTTAGTCAAGTTTACTCCGAAAAATAAACCTGTAAACCACGCTTTTGTCTGAAGTTCGTTCGGTAAAGATAAGACGCTGCAAAAACAAGGTTAGGGACCTCTGCATTTGGACTTGTTCCCAAAACCTTTTCCCGGAATACAGCCGTGGCTTCACTGGTGTAATTTATAGTGGCTGCGCAGCTGTGTCCTGTTAGGAGCGTCCTCCTCGTCCCTCTTTTGTCTCTCCAGACCGAAGCTTCTTCACAATCCAAGAGTCTGTTTTAGGAGCAGCAAGAGTTTGGAAGTGGTTTTGGTTTTTTTGTCCCGTTCTTCTTCTTGGTACGAGTCGTGACGACGATCAATCAGTCGCTGTCCTTTCGAACGCTGCGGTCGGTGTGGTGGTTGTTGGGCTCCGGGCTCTTGCACTGGACGCTGGTTCCGTTCATGGGTCCGATGCTGCTGAGCTGCGAGTGCGAGTAGCAGCAGCAACACAGACACGACTGCGGACAGAGAAGAGAACTTTAATACATCTGGAGATTATGAAACGTCATCCAGGGCTCTCAGGCCTGCCTAATCTCCGGCTCGACGGGTCACGTATGACCTCATATCCGGTACATAAATCACGGGTCTCGCGTTCACACGTGGCTCTTGGAACGTCGTCACCGATCACGTGGAGTCACGAGGTCTTGCGTCGCTGTTTTTAGGAGATTTTTTTTTAATACCTTGAAGCAGTTCTTGAACTTTTTGCTGACGAAGTAGAGGATGATGGGGTTGATGCAGGAGTTGATGGTCGCCAGGTTGATGCTCAGGTAGTCCATGACAAGCAGGAAACTACAAACAACACAACAATCATCAGTAAACAATCCTGAAATGTAAACATTAACATTTATTATTAAGGAGAAGGATTAGGGCCAGTCGGAGAAAAAGGTCTCACTTTAATCTCTTAATTTAATCTTGAAATACTGCACTATGTTGATATTTATCTTTGTATTCTCACATTATGAAGTCACCTTTATATCAGAATAACATCTTTAATCTCAGAATTCTCCCTTTAAAGTCACTTCAATCTTTGATTTATTACCTTGAATTTATAATTCTAACTTTATTCTCAGAATTCTGACTAGAAATTCAGAAATTCCGTTTCAAAAAGTGTCTTGAAAATCCTTTTAATCTCCTAATTCTGTAGTTATATTCTTACTTTAAAGTGACTTTAATCTCACAATTGCTGATTTAAATTCTCACTTTCATCTCATAATTCGTATTTGAAATCAAAGACTTCACTTTAATCTCAGAATTATCAATTAAAAGGCAAAATCTTTACAAAACTCACAACTATGACTTAAAATATTCACTTTAATATCAGAATTCAGAACTTGTACGACATTATTTGCTCTACAATCTGAGAATTATAATTTAAAAATTGATACTTTAATATCAAAATTCGTAATTTATAGTCCCAATTCCCACTTTAATCTTAGAAGTATCACTTACAATTCCTAAATTCCTACAATCTCAGAACTCTGACTTTAAATTCTCTCTTTAATCTCAGAATTCTTACTTTGAAGTCAGAGTTTTCACTTTAATCTCCGAATTATCACTTAAAAGGGATTTGTTTTTACAAAATCTCAGAATTCTGATTTAAAATGTTCACTTTAATACCAGAATTCAGAACTTTTACGACATAATTTGCACTACAGTCTTAGAATTATAATTCAAAAATTAATTCTTTAATATCAAAATTCGTAATTTGAAGTCACAATTCTCACTTTAGTCTCAGAAGTGTCACTTAAAATTCATAATCGTCACTACAATCTCAGAACTCTGACTTTAAATTCTCACTTTAATCTCATGTTTCTTACTTTGAAGTTCAGAATTCACAGTTCAATCTCAGAATGATCACTTTAAAGGAATTTGTTTTTACAAAATCTCAGAATTCTGACTTAAAATACTCACTTTAATACCAGAATTCAACACTTTAAAGTCATAAATGCTCTACGATCTCAGAATTATAATTTAAAATTGATACTTTAATATCAATTATTTTAATTTTAAGTCAGAATTCTCACTTGAATCTCAGAAGTGTCACTTAAAATTCCTAATCATCACTACAAACTCAGAACTCTGACTTTAAATTCTCACTTTAATCTCATGTTTCTAACTTTGAAGTTTAGAATTCTCAGTTCAATCTCAGAATTATCACTTAAAAGGAATTAGTTTTTACAAAATCTCAGAATTCTGACTTAAAATACTCACTTTAATACCAGAATTCAACACTTTATAGTCATAAATGCTCTACGATCTCAGAATTATAATTTAAAATGATACTTTAATATCAATTCTTTTAATTTCAAGTCAGAATTCTCACTTGAATCTCAGAAGTGTCACTTAAAATTCTTAATCGTCACTACAATCTCAGAACTCTGACTTTAAATTCTCACTTTAATCTCATGTTTCTAACTTTGAAGTTTAGAATTCTCAGTTCAATCTCAGAATTATCACTTAAAAGGAATTTGTTTTTACAAAATCTCAGAATTCTGACTTAAAATACTCACTTTAATACCAGAATTCAACACTTTAAAGTCATAAATGCTCTACGATCTCAGAATTATAATTTAAAATTGATACTTTAATATCAATTCTTTTAATTTCAAGTCAGAATTCTCACTTGAATCTCAGAAGTGTCACTTAAAATTCTTAATCACCACTACAAACTCAGAACTCTGACTTTAAATTCTCACTTTAATCTCATGTTTCTAACTTTGAAGTTCAGAATTCACAGTTCAATCTCAGAATTATCACTTAAAAGGAATTCTTTTTTACAAAATCTCAGAATTCTGACTTAAAATACTCACTTTAATACCAGAATTCAACACTTTAAATCATAAATGCTCTACGATCTCAGAATTATAATTTAAAATTGATACTTTAATATCAATTCTTTTAATTTCAAGTCAGAATTCTCACTTGAATCTCAGAAGTGTCACTTAAAATTCTTAATCACCACTACAAACTCAGAACTCTGACTTTAAATTCTCACTTTAATCTCATATTTATTACTTTGAAGTTCAGAATTCTCAGTTCAATCTCAGAATGATCACTTAAACTCAGAATCCTGACGTTTAATTCTCACCTTAATAACTTCAACAAACACGTTGAGATGCATGTGTTCAGTAAAAATCCAGATCGTAAAGCAGCGTTCGTGTCGCCTCATCATTACTAAGATCAATATCTGGTTGTTATCATAACCTCATGTTCAACCAACTCCCTCATCACCGTGGTTTCCAGACTTACTCATAGAGCTCGCAGCGAGAGACGTCATTGGGTTTGTAACCCATCGCCTTGAGGATCCTGCTGAGGTGCAGCGGGAACCAGCAGAGCGCGAATATCAGGACCAGACAAAAGACGGCTTTGGCGACTTCCCTCCTCTGGAAAAAAAAACAGATAAAAAAACATGGATTTTTTTTTAAGCATCGAACAGAGTGACTCGTGCGGTCCAACCTGCTTGAGGTGCTCGCTGAGGGCGATTCGAAGGTCGCCCTTCCTGTGACTGAGCATCTCAAAGGTCATCAAGGTGTAGAAAACCGCCGTGCAGATGAGCGGGACGCAGAAGTAGAAGCCGAAGAGCCACCAGTCCTTGACATTCCTATAGAACTACACGCCATATAGACAGTTGTTGAATCTTCCAGCGACTCACTGTTTGTAATAATACAAGCGAGGATTGTTGGATTTACCGTCATGAAGTCACTCTGAGGGATCAGAATACACGTGCGCAGGGTTTGGTTATTGTAGTCGAACGTATGCATGTCGAAGCCAACGGCCTCGGGAATGGCCAGGAAGAGAGACAGACCCCAGATGGACGCGATCTCGATGACGGTGATGAGTGGGATTCCCACTCCCTGGACTCTGCTCCAGGAGGCCACGGCTCTGTACCTGTGAATCCATTTTTAAAAATGTTAGCTTTAAAAAGTTTTCAAGGTTAATATATACGTCTATCTCTGCGCTAACTAATTATTTTTTATCTTTCTAGATTCTCTGCTGATATTTGTAACCTATTTGTAACCTGTAGTTTCACTTTATATTTGCAGGATTATGTTTGTTTTGCTCCTTGTTTCCACTTTAAGTTATTCTGTTTTCGGTGAGTTGGATTTTGACTTTTCTTTTTGTTGTTCTCGATTACTTCCTGTTTATTTTGACTCATTGATTATCGGACATCGACCAAGTAAAACTTATTCTGTCGACCCTTTTAGTGTCTAAATTAAAATTGGATTTAATATTAATATAAATAATATATATATATTTGACCTCCTGTTTCCTGCATTGTATTTTGCCTCTGGGTCTCATTGCTAATATTTTATGAGATTATTAAAAGTAAAAAACTTTGCTTTAATTCATGTTCACAATCTTTTCAAATTTCCCTTAAAACGTCTGGGAAGAGACTGCAGTATTTTTTTTTTTTATGGTATTGTTTCCGCCTTCAAAAAGTTTAATTAATTATTTGATTTATTCTTGTTATAAATATTATTTATTATTTTTGATATATTACTTTCAGGCTGGATTTTAAAATGTTATTCTTGAATTAGACTAAAAAATTATATTTCATTGAAAAATAAAAACATTTTGAAAATATGTGCACAATTGAATTTAACACTTAATTCTGTAGCAAATTTTCTCCAAACAATATGACAAATTCATGTCTAAAGTGTTAATCATGTTGTGAACTACTTTATTTTATTTAACCCTCATGTTTTCTCAGGGTCAAGGTGACCCAAAGGCCGTAAATAAAACACATTTTAATTTGGGTCACCTTGAACCCAGAGGCAACACAAGGGATACCAGAAACACATTTTTTTCCCGGCCTTCGGGTCACCTTGACCCTGAGATAACACAAGGGTTCATATAAATTACTTACGATTTTACCAAACTAACCATTTTCCATAATTATTTGAATTTTTCAAATCTATTCTTTTCAAATCTATGTTTTATTTGAAAGCTTTATTTTCCTTTGTTTTGAACAACTGTTCTAATGAAACATCATTTTTAAACTGATGGCGCCACCTACTGACCTCTGAACAACATGACACTGTTTCATGAAGCTTCATCAGACCATCACTAGTCAAATCTAAGTGAAATAAATCAAGTAAATTATATTTATTACTCATATATACACTCATTTATACGTTTAGATCTCAATATAATTGATTGGTAATATTATTATGATCTCTGACACATGAGCAAATACAATTATATATTTTTAATTTTCATACGACTCAAAGTTTGTTGATTTATTGAACGTCTGTGTTGCGAACATTCATTTAAAATGTGTCTGACAAAGCTTATCTTTTCTTCATGCGTGGCAGAACACCAAAAGCAACAAACCGCAGCGTCAGCAAAGACATTTGAAAATGTAAAGAATTCATGAAAGAGACGATCAATTGTTTATTTTAAAGATCTAATATTTATATTTGCGTGCCGCCCTCCAAACAAAACCGGCCCCCGTCGTTGGCAGGGAGGGGCCCCCTCTGTTGTTGGCTTGTGTTTCCTTTTCCACGGAAAAAAAAACACTTGTTTGCTCGTTTGTTTCATTAATGGAAAACGCTTGTCGGGAATGTTTTAGTAAAAAGCTGCATCAAGTTTTTATGGCAAAAACAATATATTTTTCATGACACATTTGAATTCCTCTGTTCGACAACATGGCGGCATTTATATTTCACAAAGTGGTAATGTAGCTTCTCTTTCCTCTTCCAGCCAGACTGTGATCCTACAAACACTCGCTGTAATTTCTCATCAAATTTTCAAAACTTGAGCTCAAAAAACCTCATAACCTTTAGATGTTTAAATGTATTTTAAACAATGTGTCGATGCCCACAATTTAAGGAATACTTAATCGCCGGCTGGATTCTTCTTCAAAAAAATGGATCTTTCTTCTGAGCAGTGTGTTTTATTTCCCAGAATAGAGACCACAGCACATATAAAAAAAAGACAGTCGAGCCTCTTTGAGTTGAGTTAAGTGTACGAGTCAGAGCTCGGTCTGCACTTGGCGAGCATTCATTATTCAGAAAGGAATATCTATTAGAGGATGCTATTAACATCATCTTTGCAGTATAAGGTAGCCACGCTCACATTGTTCCTCGTGCATCAAAAGATGGAAATATTTCAAGCTAAGAGCATCTTAATCATCTAATGGACTGGCCGCTGATACGCTTTAGCCCTATAGCAAAAATTACTCTGATTTATCGTTCTTGTTTGTGTTTTTTACAAGTATGATTACTTCACAAGCAAGTGATTTAATACTTTTGTTTTTAGCTCTCTTCTCTCAGCTCAAACATAAGGCCAGGGGGCCAAATCTAGCCCACCAAGTCAGTGATTTGGGCCCAAAATAGCATTCATGACGGAAGAAACTCGCCCCCCAAAAAAAGAGTATTTTGTTCAGAAGTAAACTAATGCCAAACATAGACTACCGTTCTTCATCAAGTCAAGGGAAAGGGGGAGCAAATTGTATCATTTTAAGATCTTAATTTATTTTTTCTCATTTGCTCTTTATATTTGCAATTTGTTGACTCTTTGCACTTTGTTTTTTTATATTTGCACTTTGTTCTTGTTTTTGCTTTTATGAAACTTCCGGACCTTCTCTCGTCTGCTGTTTACTGGAGGCCTAATTTAGATTAGATTAGACTAACTTTATTAATCTATACATGACGGATGGATGGATGGATGGATGGATGACGGATGATGGATGTATGGATGGATGGATGTATGGATGGATGTATGGATGGATGGATGGATGGATGGATGGATGGATGGATGGATACATAGATAGATGGATAGATGGATGGATGGATGGATGATGGATGGATGGATGGATGGATGGATGGATGGATGGATGGATGGATGGATGGATGGATGGATGGATGGATGGATGGATGGATGGATGGATGGATGGATGGATGGATGGATAGATAGATAGATAGATAGATAGATAGATGGATGGATGGATGGATGGATGGATGGATGGATGGATGGATGGATGGATGGATGGATGGATGGATGGATGGATGGATGGATGGATGGATGGATGGATGGATGGATGGATGGATGGATACTTACTTCACAAGCAAGTGATTTAATACTTTTGTTTTTAGCTCTCTTCTCTCAGCTCAAACATAAGGCCAGGGGGCCAAATCTAGCCCACCAAGTCAGTGATTTGGGCCCAAAATAGCATTCATGACGGAAGAAACTCGCCCCCCAAAAAAAGAGTATTTTGTTCAGAAGTAAACTAATGCCAAACATAGACTACCGTTCTTCATCAAGTCAAGGGAAAGGGGGAGCAAATTGTATCATTTTAAGATCTTAATTTATTTTTTCTCATTTGCTCTTTATATTTGCAATTTGTTGACTCTTTGCACTTTGTTTTTTTATATTTGCACTTTGTTCTTGTTTTTGCTTTTATGAAACTTCCGGACCTTCTCTCGTCTGCTGTTTACTGGAGGCCTAATTTAGATTAGATTAGACTAACTTTATTAATCTATACATGATGGATGGATGGATGGATGATGGATGATGGATGATGGATGATGGATGATGGATGATGGATGATGGATAATGGATGATGGATGATGGATGATGGTTGATGGATGATGGATGATGGATGATGGATGATGGATGGATGGATGGATGGATGGATGGATGGATGGATGGATGGATGGATGGATGGATGGATGGATGGATGGATGGATGGATGGATGGATGGATGGATGGATGGATGGATGGATGGATGGATGGATGGATACATAGATAGATGGATAGATGGATGGATGGATGGATGGATGGATGGATGGATGGATGGATGGATGGATGGATGGATGGATGGATAGATAGATAGATAGATAGATAGATAGATAGATAGATAGATAGATAGATAGATAGATAGATAGATAGATAGATAGATAGATAGATAGATAGATAGATAGATAGATAGATAGATAGATGGATGGATGGATGGATGGATGGATGGATGGATGGATGGATGGATGGATGGATGGATGGATGGATGGATGGATGGATGGATGGATGGATGGATGGATGGATGGATGGATGGATGGATGGATGGATGGATGGATGGATGGATGGATGGATGGATGGATGGATGGATGGATGGATGGATGGATGGATGGATGGATAGATGGATGGATTTTCAAAATCCCTTTTAATCTGTTACTTTATTCGTTCTGTTTGCTGTTTGTCTAATATTTTAAATGTATTAAAAAAAAAAGTGATTTATTATTGAAGACCCTTTATTTCCCGATACAACAATCTTTGATCTGCCAAAATAATGACCGTTATTGGGAAAAACAAACTAAAATGAAGGGCTTTTAATTAAGTTCAGGAGATTAAAGTTACGATTAGTTGGATTTACAAATGAATCTCGTGACTAATGCGTCCAAAATGAAATGGAATCGCCATCATTCCCTGGATTCTCCTCCTGTGAACAGAGCGTTCCCGAGGGTCTGACCTGTCGATGCTGAGGGCGCACAGGTTGAGGACTGTGATTCCCACCGAGGCCTTCTGCAGGAAGGGAACCAGCTTGCACAGGCACAGGCCCACAATACTGTCATCGAACGGCCAGTGAGACGCCAAGAGCTGCAGGGAAAAAAGACTCATAATTAACCACATCTCCAAATATTTACACCGCATTTCATTCAGTAATATTTGATCAGATCGCTCAAAGCTTGTCACGAATCCTAATGAGAGATGCCGCTGACGGTCATTTGTGTTTTTGACGCGTCTATTTTGGAAAAACCGTATGGAGCTGGACAAACTTCTTTCATGCTGCCAAACTGTCGCACAACTTTATTATCAAACACAACCAGCTTCTGGGGGAGATCAAGTCGAGGTCAGTTTGTTTTTTTTAATAATATAATCCAAAGTTTTTGAAAAGATCTGTCATGTCTGAAAGGAGTGTCGTCGCTTCCTGGATCTTTCATTGTTTACTTGAGCAGCTGCAGTTTCCCAGGAGCAGAGGAAAAAAGCCAGAGAGAGGAAAGAGACCCACGTCAATGTTTACAGTTCATAAGTAGTTGATTATTTTAAGAAGCGCAGATCCAAGGAAATGAACTGCAGGCTATAAAGATGCTCTTAATATTTCATTATACGAGGCTTGGCTAGAATGACGGGCTTTTATTTAGAAACAATGATTTTCTACAAAATTGTAAAAGCTAAACGTTCATTAAACAATACTTAGAAAAAGGTTTGGAAGACATTTTACATTTGATTATGACTCAGGGCCACGTGCGGCCATTTTTTGTTCATTCAAGTCAAGAAGGAGAAGAAGAAGAAGAAGAGGAAGAATAGTAATAATAATAATAATAATAATAATAATAATAATAATAATAGTTATAATAGCAATAAAGAAATCATAATGAAGAAGGAGAAGGAGAGGAAGAAGAAGTAGAAGAGGTAGAATAGTAATAATAATATTAATAATAACAATAAAGAAATAATAATAAAGGAGAGGAAGAAGAGCAGAAGAGGTAGAATAGTAATAATAATAGTAATAATAACAATAAAGAAATAATAATAAAGGAGAGGAAGAAGAAGAATAGTAATAACAATAAGAATAATAGTAATAATAACAATAAAGAAATCATAATGAAGAAGGAGAGGAAGAAGGGTAGAAGAGGTAGAATAGTAATAATAATAGTAATAATAACAATAAAGAAATAATAATAAAGGAGAAGAAGAAGAATCGTAATAACTATAAGATTAACAGTAATACTAACAATGAAGAAATCATAATGAAGGAGAAGGAGAAGAAAAATAAGAAGAAGAAAAGAAAGAAAAAGAAGAATAGAAATAACAATAATAAAGAAATAGTAATAAAGAAGGAGAAGAAGAACAAGAAGAACACAAATAGTAATGATAATAATAATAATAATAATAATAATAATAATAATCTCTATTTATACAGCGATTTATACTCACCATGTTACCAGGCGTTATTAATTTTATTAATAACAATAATACAGAAATAATAATGCAGAAGAAAAGTAATAACAATGATAAAGAAATAATAACAAAGAAGAATAAGAATAAGAAGAACAAGAAGAAAAGTAATACAAATAATAGTGATAATAATAAGAATAGGGTTAATACTTGCCATGTTACCAGGCATTACTATAATTATAATACTACTAATAATAATAATATTTAAATAATAATGAAGAAAAAGAAAAAGATTGAATAATTTGAACTTTGACTGAAATCCCATCAGTTGGTTCTCTTTTCAGAGGAGGGACAGTTATTTATGGTCAACAACTATAGTTGGCCCGTGACCAAGATAGTTTTGGTCAGAGTTGCGAGTTTGAAACCCTCCACTGTCTCACCTACAAACAAACACTTGGTGATGAAGCTTCATGAGACAGTGTCATGTTGTTTAGAGGTCAGTAGATGGCGCCATCAGTTTTAAAATGATGTTTCATTAGAACAGTTTTTCAAAACAAAGTAAAATAGTGCAGAGACCGCCATCTAGTGGACTCTGAGACCTTAAACCCCAGTACACGTTAATGATTATTAAGTGTGTGGTGTGAGCGTATTATAGAATGGAAGACATGATATTTATTCTCATTTTTTTTGGTCCGGAGATAAGGCCGGTGACTAATGGAGAGGGTCAGCTCGAGGCCACCGACTTGTGCGACTGTGTCTCCGGCTGAGCGATTATTTAAACTAGCTCGTCTCATCACTTATCTCCCGTACGCTAAAGGTTAATGGCCTCTCCTGACTCCCCTTCTCCCTGCTTTTCCCGTCTGTACTTTCCCACTATCCTCCACCAAGTTAAGAATCTCCAGTTGGAAAAATAAAACCTCCACACAGAGTTGACGTACCTTGTACACGTTGATGGGAATGTCCACGATGATGTAGATCAGGTCCCCCAGCGCCAGACTGCAGATGAGAGCGTTGGGTCCGTTCCTCATGCACTTGTGCTGGTATATAATCCTCAGCAGGGTGGCGTTGCCCACCAGTCCCACCACAAACACCACAATGGAGAAGACGGTGTTGATGTACTTGAAGTAGGCGTTAACCGACGTGGATTTCCGACACATGGGCGGCCGTACGGGCCTCATGTGAACGCTCAGGTTTGTAGATCCTGGCCCTCCGGGGTTCTGTCCCAGTCTGGGGCTGGCGGTGCTGAGGAACGATGGGGACTGGAGGGTGGAGTGGACCAGCCTGGCCAGCTCTTCGCTTTCCTCATAGTTTCTCTGGCAGGTTCCACCGGATGCCGCGCAAAGAACCAGGAACAGAATAACGTTGGTGCCCATCATGGAACAGGATTTTTAGTTTTCAATCCTGGTCGCTGGAGAGTAGAAACAGAGAGAATTATTAATTAATATTAACTTTTGACCATCACAGACTATGAACTTTCCAGTTGTGGAGGATAGTTATGTTCTGATGAAGCTTCATGAAGCAGTGTCATTCTTTTTAGAGTCCACTAGATGGCGGTCTCTGCACTATTTTCCTTTTTTTTTTTTAAACTGTTCTAATGAAACATTATTTTTAAAGTGATGGCGCCACCTACTGACCTCTAAACAACATGACACTGCTTCATGAAGCTTCGTCAGCACATCACTAGTGGAAGAGTCAATCTATGTCCGAAAAGGACCAAACTTTCAATACAAAACAATTCAAATACAGTCGTATACATGAGAATACTATAGATAGTTTAAGATATGGACGTAGTAGTTACGTCACCTGTCTGTTACTTGATAGTGATGATTAATTCATAATGTACATTTAATTTATCCTCAAACCATTTTAAAAGTCTATATTTTAAGCTTGTTTTTTAGCAAAAGATCCCAGACCTTCAGCGTAAATCCAAAATCCGTGCAGGAGATGAAAGATTTGGAGCTTCCACTACAAACAAGCCTGAAATATCCAGAGTTATTTGTTTTTTTTCAAGGCTTCAGTTCAAGATGGACGTTACAGACGAGCGTGTGGAGATATTTGGATGTTTTTAAGTGTCTTTTTGGACGGAAGATGAAGACGAAGAATTTACTAACTTACTTACTTACATCTGAGCTCCAGTTGCTACATTAAAATGAACAAATATTTTTGTCTATCAATCTAAAAAGTGACAGTAAGTGAAAATAATCTCAACCCTTAGTTGACATGGGGGTGAGTAGAAAATTAGGGAATTTTTAATTTTGGGTGAAATAACTTAAATCTTAAGTTTGGGATCAGGTTCATATAAAAGTAAATCACGCCCCTTTTTCCCAAATTCTTGAAAACTGGTGAATAGAAATATAATCAAAAGGGTGGAATATTAAAAATAACTTCAAATTAGTGTTTAAATGTGTTTTTTAGAGATCCTTTTATGGTCAGGTGTATATGTGACTTCCTGTCTTTCTGCAGCCATCCTCCAAGTGGTCGCTTGGTGAACTGCAGCTTTTGCACTTCCACATTGGCTTTGATTTAAAAAACCATTACATTATATTATGATTCATTATCATTAGTCATAAAAAAAATCCTAAATCACTGCTGGAATGCATAGAAGCAAATAAACAAGAGCATGAGTCAAAGTTGGTCTTGACATTAATCACATTTTAACATGACTCTTTGGGAACTTTTCAAAAGGACTGACTTGTTGAAAAGACGAATCAAGCCAACAGTGCAGATGTTAGCTGGCTATAGCTATTTCCTCCACTTTGATTTCCTCCTCTGTTTCAGATTTAGAAGGGCTCGGACATGTGGCTCTAGAGCAAACATCCTTCCTGACAAAAGAAGCTGATGTTGTGGGTCGAGGTAGATAAACAAACATCCGGATGAAATTTCATCGTAGTTAATATTTACAACAAAAACCATCAACAAACTCCAAAAAACGCCCCGACGGGGGCACATATTTCCACCCAGGAGTTTATTTAACATGATTTAAAAAAAACATTGGGATATATTTAGCTGTGGTCATGACCAAAAAAATGTATGTTCCCCTTTTTTTCCGATGTGTACGTCATTACATTGAAATGCAAGTTGAATTACTTGAAGTTAGATTTATACAGGTTTTTCTTTACGAAACACGGAAGCGGTGAACAGCCATACAAGTCAGTGACGAAGCTGTAAAAACTTGCGTCGAAACCCTTTTATATAAGTCCGTTTAAAAGTCAGAGTTCACAGCAAAAAACCCGGGAAAAGACGAGCTCCTCGGCGGAGGTAATAGAAACAGTCGCCTTCCACGAACCCCCCAACTTTCAAAGTGTCAGACCCAATGTCGAGCCATTTGCATCATGTCTCGTCACCGGCAAACTCTTCTAGCCCAAAGTTCTTCCTGTTCAAAGTCCCGGCTGTCACCGAGTACACAAAGAACTATTTAGCGAGCAGCCCTTCGAGTAGCATCCCAGTTTAGCGTCAGCATGACACCGGCGGGACCCGCGACAGCACACACACACACACACTCATCAATAATACATCACTTTTTCTTTTTTTTTTTTTTTTTGGTTTTTCACCTACCGCTTCTAAAACGTCTGCCTGGCCCCTTTGGAAAGCGTCAGGCAAACTTTCGTCTGAAGCCCCCCAGACATCTGTATCGCATCACATGAGTAATTAACGCGCTATCAAAGCCGCAGCCGTATCCCACTTGGTTTGAGCAGCGCACCCGTCTGCTCGGAGGTGCCTTCGCATTATGGCTCGCAGTTTCCTGTGGAGAGTTTGTCTGAGTGTGTGTGTGTGTGTGTGTGCATCAGAACGTGTGTGTGTCAGAGCACCAGTGAGGCACTTTGACTGGGTGGGATAGTAAATCTCCACCTCCCTTTGGTAACAGACTGGGCCTCCTTTTGGAAACCCCCCCCCCCACCCCCCCCCCCACCAACCGTTCATCCTCAGAGGAACTGGCTACACACACACACACAGGATTCTGGGAACCCGACGCCCCTACAATCTGCCCCTTTAACTCTCAATCAAGTGGCATTATGGCTTGTTTGACTTCTCCCCGACGCTAGAGTCAACAGAGATTAGATGTGAAGTCGGTGTCCGTGCTCGTGTTGCCTTTTCGAAACCAGACGTGGGAGACGAGGCGAACCTGCCACTTACAGTGTGTGTGGCCGAGACCACTTCACACGTTCTATCCTTTCACGATGGAGTGTGTTCCGATAAAACTTCACAACAACTCAGAAGATAATTAGAGCGTCTACTTAAGAAGCCGCGTCATCTCGATTCCAGTCGATTTAATGAGCTCTCGACCAAATAAAAATGTGTTTTAAAGTATTCAAACTTTTAAATTAAGTGCTGTTAAATATACGTCGTTGTCACCCAAATTAAAAAAGAAATGACAATTTAACTGTGTCCAGAAAAAACGAGACAATATTCATTCAAAATTCTACAACCAAAAACTTTGCAATTGATGTCTCAATTCATTATTAAAACGATGCTATTGATACAATACTACAGCGGTCGCCAACCTTTGTTCAACGAGAGTACGGTCAGTGCATGAGTTGGCAGAAGCTATGTTTTGGTTCTGGTCCCAAATAAAGCTTCTGGTTTAGAGTTCAAAGCCTTTTTCTTTTTCTTTCTTTTTTTGTTGTTAAACTTGGCCAAAACAAGCATCTTGATCAAGAATCATGGACTAACGTTACTAAGAAGACAATCCTTTCACAAATACTTTCAGACAGTAATATTCAACGTAATAAATAATAATAAAAATGCTTCTCGGATCGGTAAAAGTTTCCTCCCAGTTAGTTGGAGACGACTTCTAAAAATAAAACCTCTACATACAATTTAAAATTCTTAGATGTTTTGGCAAAACAAATAGACTTTTTTTTTTACTTACAGGAGCCAAGGTCTCAAGCATTTAAAGCCAAAGAATTTCATTCATTTGGGTATTTTTGGTAGTGATGTGTTGACGAAGCTTCATGAAGCAGTGTCATGTTGTTTGGAGGTCAGTAGGTGGCGCCATCAGTTTAAAAATGATCTTTCATTCGAAAAGTTGTTCAAAACAAAGGAAAATAGCGCAAAGACCGCCATCTAGTGGACTCTGAAAATGATGACACTGCTTCATGAAGCTTCATCAGACCATCACTACATTTTTAAAGTAAGAAGAGGATTTGTTTAGCTTTAAATACAATAGCTTAGCCACTGAGTGTTTTATTATAATCAGACACTGTTTGAAGAAACCATCCTTAATAAAAAAAAAAAACAGTATCTGATAATAATAAACATTTCAGTTAACTAAACAAGACATTAAGCTTAGCTGAAAATTGCCCCTCCACACCTGTATATTTATTGGGTGGTTAAAAAAAAGACACAACTAAAAAAACAAAAAACAACCCAAAATCCTCCCAGTGGCAGTAGCAGCAGTAGTTTTCTTATGTTTTGTACTGTATATTGGACAATATCAATATCTATGGTGTAAAGAGAAGAAAAGTATTTGAGTAAAGTAAGTCAAAAATGTTCCCTCCATCACAAACCTGCGACGGCGATACAACTGGAGTCTGACGGCGGATGATGGATGCGAGTCTTCCTGCCGCATCAGTGGCTATTATGGATTGTAAAATGGACCATTCATCAGGAACGAACCCTGAGAGCAGGAAGAGGCCAATCTAAACCAACGTGATGTACCTTTTCCAGAGCGCGCTGCTCGCGGGAGGTAATTTGAGACTTAATGGAGCTCTTTGTAATGATGGTGCCGTACATTTGAAGGTTAACACGTGTTGGATGATTCTGAAAAATACCATTTATTTACTGTATACATCAACAACAACATTAGTCTCAGATAGCATTCTGTAATTCCATTTTGAATTATTTATACTTCTTAAAAAACCCAGATTGTATATTTTAAAAATGCAATGATGCACTCGAGGTGATGCGTAAAATGGCCACCGAAAATTAAACTTAAATGATTCACCTGAAACATCGTCTTCCAAACCCCAACTTCTGTCTTCCCCGATCCGAGCGGTGAAGTTTTCAGTTCATCAGCAGGTGATTTCCTTCGGAGGAACGAAACCTAATTGGGTAATGCCAATATTTACCGCGATTCAAAAATTAACATCATCATGTTTTCTTTAATTGTAGTCATGAATACGTGATGTCTGCTGAATTAGTCATGGTCATTTGAATATTTTATTTATCGGGATGTGATTTGCTGACGGCGTCTGATTTTTTTTTTTCCCGTTGCCCACTTTATTCTTCCCTCGCCTGTTGGCAGCATCCATGGCATTTAAACTTTCCAGAGGGTGCTTTCGGTCTTTGTGATTAAACCCATTAATATATAAGTGATGAAACCTTTACCTGCTCCCAGTTTTCGTTGGCTTTCATGTTGTTGTTGTGTTGTTGTTTGGATGGTAATCAGGTATTAATGGCATTCTGTCTGAACTCAAAGATGGCAGGCTGCCTGGTAATTCATATGCTTGTTCTCTGATGGCATCTGTCGAAGTGTGCTCTCTGCATATTGGTACATACCCTATGGGAAATTTCAAACCAGTCCTAGACTGAGAGGGATGTAAGCAATTTCTTAACTGGGACACTTGTGCGAAAAACAGTGAGAACAGAGAGAGCAAGGGATGGGAAGAAGAGAGGAGGAGGAGGAGAAGAGGTTTGGGGGCCAATTCTTCTGTGACAAACGGCGACGGAGGGAAGAGGTTGCAGTCGAGCTCAGAGTTTTCACTCCAACAGAAAGTAAAAGGTGAACAGTTTTGTGATCGAACCGCTCGTTATCTGACGATAGCAGAAGATTGAGGATGGAAAACAGTTTAAAAGTATCTCATGAAAGTTATCTCATGAAAGCAGCGATTATTACAGTTGAAACATATATGAGCTACAGTACATTTTTGTATTCATTTGATTGTATTCATGTATTTATGGATGTTTGTCTCTATGGATGTGCTACTGGTGCTGAACAAAATAATTTCTCCTCCTGCAATCAATTAAGTATCCATCCATCCATCCATCCATCCATCCATCCATCCATCCATCCATCCATCCATCCATCCATCCATCCATCCATCCATCCATCCATCCATCCATCCATCCATCCATCCATCCATCCATCCACCCATCCACCCATGCACCCATTCACCCATCCGTTCATCCGTCCGTCCTTCCGTCCGTCCGTCCGTCCGTCCGTCCGTCCGTCCGTCCGTCCGTCCGTCCGTCCGTCCGTCCGTCCGTCCGTCCGTCCATCCATCCATCCATCCATCCATCCATCCATCCATCCATCCATCCATCCATCCATCCATCCATCCACCCATCCACCCATGCACCCATTCACCCATCCATTCATCCGTCCTTCCGTCCATCCATCCATCCATCCATCCATCCATCCATCCATCCATCCATCCATCCATCCATCCATCCATCCATCTATCCATCCATCCATCCATCCATCCATCCATCCATCCATCCATCCATCCATCCATCCATCCATCCATCCATCCATCCATCCATCCATCCATCCATCCATCCATCCATCCATCCATCCACCCATCCACCCATGCACCCATTCACCCATCCATTCATCCGTCCGTCCGTCCGTCCGTCCGTCCATCTATCCATCCATCCATCCATCCATCCATCCATCCATCCATCCATCCATCCATCCATCCATCCATCCATCCATCCATCCATCCATCCATCCATCCATCCATCCATCCATCCATCCATCCATCCATCCATCCATCCATCCATCCATCCATCCATCCATCCATCCATCCATCCATCCATCCATCCACCCATGCACCCATGCACCCATGCACCCATTCATAGATCCAACCATCCATCCATCCATTTAAGGAATAAAGATCAACATACCAAATGTGATCATTTATTTTAATCATATTTGGATCAAAGATGATCTTGTGCCCCCCTAGCAGGTCTAGAGTGAGACCCTTGCATCACCTTAAAGTCCTCTATCAAGAGACCAATACCTTCAGACCTTGGCTCCTACGAGAGTTTGAGTGATGCCGTTCTCAACAACTGGCCAGGCCATTTTACGTTTTAAGCTTGGAAAAATATTTCCACCAACACAAACCAATAGGTCACATTGAATCGTATGACAACTTGCCTGTCTTGGACCTTGGCTCCTAAAGGGTTTGAGTGACATCCTGAAGAACCAGTTGCTTTGTTTGGCTTAAAAATTTAAGGGATGGTAATTGGTAGCAATTGAAGCTTCATGAAACAGTGTCGTGTTGTTTAGAGGTCAGTAGGTGGCACCATCAGTTTAAAAATGATGTTTCATTAGAACAGTTGTTCAAAACAAAGGAAAATAGTGCAGAGACCGCCATCTAGTGGACTCTGAAAATAATGACACTGCTTCATGAAGCTTCATCAGACCATCACTAGTATTTAGAAGAACTGGATGAGCATAAGTCATGTTTTTTATAGTTGCATTTATTTTTAACATGTACTGTAGTAGTGTTATTAATTTAAAAATGTTTGTCTTTGTAACAACACTGAAATAATGAATAACTAAAACAAACATAGAACAAAAGTTCAGTTTCAAGTTAATCTCGGTACTTGTTCTTTCTGAAAATTAGCCAAAAACAGAATCATCCATCATGAATTACAACAGTTTTAATTCTTTGAGTCACACTTGAAAACGTTGTTATCAACCAGATAGAAAAGTGATATGGAATAACCCAGTACGAAATGACAAAACCTTAGTGTCGCCACATGTTCCATGTTCTATCCATTACATAACTGATATTCTATCTCCAGACTGAAATATGGAGTGTTGTTGGTCCAGCTCCAGAGCTGTCTGGCAGCCACGCATTCCTGCTTACAATCTGACTGTTCTAAGAGCTCTGATAATAGCTGGGGTGCGAGTCCTACCAGATAAAGCCTGTCTACCAACAATAACTAGAGCTTCGTTTTCTGTCTGATTTTTTCTATTCATACTTCATGTACAGACCGGTGCTGGTGTGTTCGTATCCATGTCTCACATGTGCGGACAATTACTAAACACATCTGGAACCGAGTGGTTGCATCCGATAAAACAATTTCCATTTTGTAGGTGCATTTTTTTTTTTTCGGGTGTTCCTCACTGTGTTATTGTGATGCTAAATGCCTTGTAAATGTTTGTAGTTCATTCTGAAGTGTTTATTTCGGAACTTGAGAAGTGAGTCAAATAGACAATTAGGGCGGTGTACGTATCACTATACCATATATTGCGATATATTGTGAGGTGCTAGGAACAAGATATATTGGTTATTTTAAAGACACTTTTACTGGCTTTTACGACAAAGAAATTAGCAAATACTTTCTCTAATCAAATGTGAAAGTGCTTGTAGGAAAGTACTTTGCAAAATATGAACTAATGTAAACTTATATTAACAATAAACAATGAACAACCCGGAGCAACATGTTATATCCAGTTTTTTTTACTTTAACTCTGTTTTAAAGCCAAAATAAGTCCAAACATCAGCTTTAAAAGCTGAGGTTAAATAAATATTTAACCTTTGAAATAAAATGTTACTTTTTTTTTACTTGTTATAAATAAAATAAACTTGTTAAATGTATTTATGTGTCATCGTTGATCCCTGAAGTTTGTGGAATTTAGATTTACCGGAGCTTCGACGTCACACCCACGGAACTCAGCGCTATCAGCCTTTATTCAATAAGTATTAAACACAAACTCTGTATTTATTGTATGAGTCAGATTCCAATGATGAAGTCAACATTCACACTACAAGAAAGTTTTTTATTGTTGACTTTCACGCGTCGACTGAACGTTTCTCTCGTCTCTACAGAACAGCAAACGCCTTCGTTTTGTTTCGTCTTTCTTGTTTCTTCGATCTGCTCATATTCTGTGTCGTGATGCTTCTTTAGATGTTTAATAAAGTTAGTGGAGTTGAATCTTGTGGGATCTTTTTTGAAAGTTTTTTGTCTTGAGGACGGATTCTGTAAATCCAAGTTGAAGCCGTCTGAACACAAAAGCTAATAGGAGAAATCATATCAAACCAATTTATGATGATCTATGATTTTTTTTTCCAAGTGTGTCTTTTTTTGGACAAAGATAAAGACGACAACAACTGAGCACAAACTGGACATCAATTGTTTTCTATAACTCTAAAAAAAAACAAATTATCTGAATATGAATAGAAAATTAGTTTGAATTTTGTTGTCATATCTTGTCAATTTGTTTTCTTTTAACTAGTTTTGCATGTCCTTTTCTCCACGGCGCCTGTTGCTCTGACAGCAGCTGCAGCTCGTCACCTGATCACCACCTCGGCAGCAGAGCTTAAAGCCACCTCACCTGCAGCAACAGGCGCCAGATTATAATCGTCACTCCTTGGTATGTACGTCCTTTATTCTCTCTCACATTTTTCTTGTTCTAAATATTTTTGTCCTCCTTGTGCCTGAGCCAACTTTTTGTCATTTTATCCAGGCTGTTGTTTGATTGTTTGCATAAGATGGAGTCTACTGACTCTTTTAAGAAACATATTGAGATGTTTTTATTTGTTCAGGCTTTTCTTTGATTTTCTGGAACTCCTGTTGTGTTATCAGTTTTATCTTGACCTTTAAAGTATATACTTTATTGAATATTGTTTTGATTGTTTAAGCGCTTTGTGACCCTGGTCTGGAAAAGCGCTATACAAATAAAAATGACTTACTTACTTACTATGGTTCCAGTTCTAGTCCAAACCTCACATTTGTACAATCACTTTAAAGCCTAAATGTGCAGTCAAGTATCTGTTAGGTCAAAAGCAGCTTAATAAAAACAATCTGAAGTGTATCATAAAAGTAGTTGGAAGAGGATCTGCTTCTTGTTATAAAAGCTAAATTCATTTAAAAAGTTCTGTTCTTTGAGACCCAATATGCACATTTTTTTTATAGTATTTATGACTCCAACTTGTGTCCGGATATTTTAAATTATTTGTTTTTTTATTGTTAGCAATTTATTTACAAAACTTGACGGTTTTGTCAGTTTCTCGTTTTTTACACCCTGGTCAGTTCAAAAAAGTTTCTCCGTGCGACACGATATGATAACACTGTCTCTGGCCCGGTGATATGAAGCACTCTGGTGGTCATGTGACACTCACAGACTCTGGACACAGGACACAGTTAAAAAAAAGCATTACTGTTTCCTGTCTCACTCGCATGTTTCAAATGTTGAAGTCCTTCCTCTCCAAGATTCAATAAGTCCCTCATTATTAGATTAGATTGACTTCATTCATTTCTCTAGAGATCTGCTTCGGGAAACTAGGTTTCCAGTTCACAGCAGACAATAGAAGGTACAGAAGTGTCATAAACGCAACAACGAGAACAAAGTGCAAATAAAAAGAACAAAGGAAAAAGAAAACAAAGTGCAAAGTGCATTGATCAAGAATGAATGAAGTCCATGTCAAACATCGCTACAATGTTTTCAACTTATTACTTTATAAAGCGCTTCCTCGTCCCAGCGAACTAGAGGTTACGAGAGCGGTGTCCATTATGACGTAATAATGGCTTCACTCCTCCTCCAGCCAGCTGTGATCACTCCCTGCTTTGTTTATACAACAAGTCCCTTGGAGGTGGAGACTTCCAGGATTGATGACACTCAGTGACAAACCTCACAGCAGAAGGGCGTGGTTACGGTAAACAAGCTTTCATCTCCAGAATAATCAGTGTTCAGATCATTTTCTATTGTAAATACACACAGATGATACACAGACACAAAACACATTAGTTGCACTTTAAAATGAATGTAATCATTATGGAAAATAGGTGAAAAGAGGTAAAATATTGTTGTTTTGGCTGGTGGTCAAGGAAACGGTAATGAGCTATACATAGAAATTACTTACTTACTTAATGAGAGTTCTCTTCCGACACTTTTTTCCCTCTCGGTCTTTCTGCATCTTTCCATCACACGCAGCTGCTGCACTAAAGCTTCTGTCATGACCCTCCGTCGTCCATCCAGACCATTAAAGCCCTCTTGATTGCTTCTTCACTTTGAGCTTTGATGTGCGGTCAACTGTTGATGGACCAGGACTATATTTAACTCTCCAGCACTTGTGCCGGGAAGTGAATGCAACTAAGCTTCAGTTATTATTTTAGAAGTAACTTTAAGTGCAGCACTTTATGTTGGACCGTTATCTTGATGTACTTCACTCGCCGACAGAAAAAAATAAAGTTTTTGTTATGTTTTTTTATTACAGCACACAAAAGCTTAAGGTAAGATTTGATATCAAGGAGAGAAGACGAGGTCGGTTGCCAGGGATAAGTGGAACAAACAAGGTTGAAAAGAGAAGAATAGCTTCTTATTTTCTGTCCAAGAATGAGTTGAATGGAAAAAAACTGTATACATATTCAAGAGATAATAAACAAATAATATTTGAAACAATTACATCAACTAACAAAACATGATGATAAAACAATAAAACACTTTCTTTTAAAATACAGTAAAACAAGCACAATAATAGTTAAAGTAACAATAAATAGTATTAAACATACACCAATAAAGAAGTTTCATGGAAGGGCATCACAACACATTAATAATGATTAAAAAAATAATAAATATTTTTAAATATCCTGACAGCAGTTTGTAGAAAGTAGTGGCGAAATGGGATAATAAAGTGTTTTCTCACCTACAATAATGTGTATATTTTTATGAATATAGTGGTTCTTGAGATGAAAAATGCTGGGGTGAGAAAACAAGCTGAATTTGGTGTGATCTGCACACGTGTTACTAATCGCCACTCACAAACTCGCCTGAAGCACTAATCTGACCTTTGACATTCATAATGGGGAACCTATTCAGCCCCGAAGGTCAGAGGTCAGCGGGAGGCCCACCTGTGTTGACATTCGAGTCGAGGAAGTGGTTTTTTAGGCTGAACTGCGACTTAGAAATGTGACAATAAAGCGGGAGAAAGTTTTCGGATGCCAGAGAGTTAAACCTGCAGCTCCTTTAAGTCGGCCTGTGCAGGGTTTTTACTGGATTTCTTTTTTTTTAAACCAAGAAATAGTTGATTTTCAACAGCGTTTTCTCAGGAGACTTAGTGCACGATCAATCCATCATGGACAGGTTCATCACACACCTGCGGACAATTTAGAGGCCTCTGTTGACCTTTGAAGGTTTTTGCAGAACGAGAGCCCTTGATGACTCAAGAAAAACACGAGACTCGAAAAGCCCTGTTTTGTACTTTTTTGTGTCTAAAAAATGTGGGGAAACTAGCTTTCGCTAAATTAGTTTAAAATATTAACTTAGTGAAAGTGACAACTTTACTTTCGAGTTAGTCATCAGAGAAGTAAGGGCCAGTTAAAAGCTGTGATTAAATGACTAATAACAATGACAAATAATTAATGAAATAAACAAATATAAATAAATAATAAATTATGGGTGCCAGAGACCAGCAGTGATGGTCTGATGAAGCTTCATGAAGCAGTGTCATTATTTTCAGAGTCCACTAGATCTGCACTATTTTCCTATGTTTTGAACAACTGTTCTAATGAAACATCTTTTTTAAACTGATGGTGCCACCTACTGACCTCTGAACAACATGACACTGTTTCATGAAGCTTCACCAACACATCACTACCGATCAGTATTTTGGTGGCCGATACAGATTGGACATTTTTTGAGTCTCAACAGGCCGATAACGATACCCGTAAAATGTTGGGCTGATGAAGCTTCATGAAGCCGTGTCATGTTGTTTAGAGGTCAGTAGGTGGCGCCATCAGTTGAAAAAAGATGATTCATTAGAACAGTTGTTCAAAACATAGGAAAATAGTGCAGATCTTGTGGACTCTGAAAATAATGACACTGCTTCATGAAGCTTCATCAAACCATCACTACCTTGTGCTACTTCTTGGTAATGGTTTTCCTACAAGCCACAAACCAACATTTTAACTGTGTTGTCTCTGGGTCAAGGTGACCCGGGGTGGGCCCAAAAACAAACCTATTTGTAGTATCCCTTGTGTTGTCTCTGGGTCACACACAAGGGATACCACAAACACATTTGTTCTCAGACCTCCAGGTCATCTTGACCCAGAGGCAAAACGAGGGTTAAAAGTTATGAGTCGTCCTTCAGGACAGTAGTAGAAGAATATTTACAGAGAGATGTATTTTCAAAAGTAAATAGAAAATTGCGTGTTTGGACGGCTCGCTTTCCATTACTTAGAATAAGAGATACAACAGAAAAAGCTCAGCAGTGTGATCATAATACTTCAAAATAAGATTTTAAATCTGATCCCTGAAAGCAAAAAAACGGTTGCGTTCCTCAAGCCGCGCCGCTTCCTGTTCTTGATTATCAAAGCGGAGGAAATGGGCAGAGCCGGCGGCAGAGTGACACAGAGTTACTGTACATCAGATAATATCAAGTCATTTTCACGGGAGCCGTCTCTCTTTTTGGGGTGGTCGAAAAGAGCCAGGATGACAGCTATTATCCATGAAACAACTGTTTATTGCTCACATTAGGGTTAGAAAAATGGGAGGCCCTGAGTCCAGGGGGTGGGGGGGGCACTTACGGTTCTTACATTCAGGTCTAACTTCTGCCTCGACGCACCTCATTCCCATAATCGTTCTGCTCGTGCATCCTGTTTTTGTTTACACCGAATGTTCTTTGATGGTTTTAGACGAGTAAATACAGTGGACCAGCCTCAACACAAGACATATAACAAGACATATGCCACAAACACGGCTTCAGTAACGGACAGATCCACGTCAAACATGTTCTTCTTCATTGCTCGATCGAAACACAGTGCAGTTGGACTGGGCCGCGAGGTGGAGATCAGTAGAGATCAGTAGAGCAGCAGCAGGAGCGGCTTCCTGCGGTTAGGGATCCTCAGAAGGGACTGGATCACATGTCTTGAAGTCTGGGATCACAGTGCAGCCCGGAGCGGGCTTCTGGTGTCGTTAGCTAACGACCCGACCGGGTCTGAACCGTGGGAGTCATCGATGCATCTAACCTGAGGAAGGACTGGAACCTGCAGCCCCAGCAGGGGGTCCAGTGTTTGTTGGAGCCGGAGATCAGAGATTCAGCTTCAACAACAGATGCTGTTCTTGTGTTCTTGGACTCGTAAACATCTTACGGCTCTTACAGCCGTGAACAATCAGGCTAACAACTCTAGCCAGTTTCACTCACGACCATGTAAGGTTTAAAAAATAAGATGCTTTTGTAACGTTTTTTTCTCAGACCAGGGTCACGAGGCGCTTAAACAAAAAACAATGCACACTTAATATATATACTTTAAAAAGGTTAAGACAACACAGTGACACATAGCAGCCTCAAGAAAGTTAAGGAAAAGCACAAATAAAAATGTCTTAAGATGTTTCTTGAAGGAGTCAGTAGATCATCAAACACAGAGGGAGAAGAAGATCGTTCCAAAGCTCTGGAAGGATTTCTCTCCTCTGGTCCTGAACCGTGTTCAGGAACCATCAGTAGATTCTGATCCACAGACCTCAGAGCCTGAGCTGGGGTGTAAGTCTGGATCAGATCTTTAGCACTTATAAAAGAGTATTAGCAGAAGTAGAGTAGCATAAACTGCTAGTAGAATTTGTTTGTTTTTTCTCAATTAGACACAGCAATACAGCAATTATCCATAAAAATAAAAATATGAACAAGAACAAAGAGAAAGAACAAGATGACACAATCTAAGTCTAAAGATAAAGAACATAGATCAAAGACAAATAACAAAGACAAAGGATACAAAGACTAACATAGAACAGAATTTCAAGATACTTTCACTCCACTCCTGTCCCCAAACTCAGAATTGTACAATCTAATAGCCCGAGGAATGATATGAATCATATGTATCATAATAATATGAAAGTATGATAGTTGTACTAGCAGCAGCAGTAATAATAGTAAGTGAGTAAGTAATGGTTATCACCAGGGTCTAAAATTAATATTTGCAGTAATGGTGATCTTAGTCTATTACTGGTAGTAGTAGTAGTATTTTATTTAAAAGTGGTAGTAGTAGTAATAATAGTTTTACTAGTTGTAATAGTAAGGGTAGAATTAATGGTAGCAGGATTAGTAATATGGGTGGTAGTAGCAGTAGTAGTAGTAGCAGTAGATAAAATAATGTTAGTAGTAATAGAAGTATTAGTAGTAATAATAGTGGTGGTGGCATTATATGTAGTAGTTGTGGTAGTAAAAGTAGTAATAGAGGTGATATTAATAGTAGCAGTAGTAGTAGTATTTATAGTGATGTAGCAGTAATAATAGAGTAGTAATAGTGGGGCTGATGATAGTGGAAGTTGCAATAGTAGGGTTAGTAATAGTAATACTAGTGGTGTTAGTAATAGTACTAAAAGTGGTGTTAGTAAATGTAGTAATAGTTGTGGTAGTAATAGTTAGAATAGTGGTAGTACTTATAATAATAATAATGGTGTTAGTAATAGTAATAATAGTGGTGTGAGTTATAGTAATAATAGTGGTGTGAGTAATAGTAGTAGAAATATTGGTAGTAGTTATAGTAGTGGTAATAGTAGTGGTACTAGGAGTATTAGTGGTAATAGTAATATAAATATTTGGTGGTATTTATAGTAGTAATGTTGGTGGTAGTAACAGTAGTAGTAGTAGAACTAATAGTGGTGGTTGTAGGATAAGCAGTAGTAACAATTATATAAATAGTTATTGTGGTTATAGTAATAGTGGTGGTATTAGTAGTAGCAGTATGTAGTAGTATATGATGTAGTTTTAGTGTAGAATAGAGAAATACATCATTCCTGGTCGAAAATCCTGCTGATGTTCAGGTCACATGTTTTCAAGACTTGACGTCTGGACCAACAATCAAACCCTTCAACAGATGTTCTCACGAGCAGGAAACACTGGTGACCTGCTGCTCCTGAGATCTCATTGGTCAACATTACGTGACTTTAAATACTCGAAGAAACACAAATGTGTTTTGCGTGACATTGTTCACAAAACCTTTCAGCGAAAGAAGAGCTCGTCCTAATACACAGCAGAACAACAAACATGTGGCCATTCTTCGCTCCACATCTGGTTACATTTAATGTGCGAAAGGCTTCAAGGCTGAGGGAGTTTGTGGCAGTTAATCGCAGGAAAAGAAGTAAAAGAAAAAAACAAATAAAAAAGAGGAAGAAACACCAGCGTCTGGCCATGAGTGCAGTAAATAAGTTACTTGAGCAAGAGTTGGTAATACATCAAAGGAAAATACTGCCTGTAAAAACGTGTGATTTAGCGCCCCCTGTAGGTGGATGTGAATGAGACGCGAGTAAAAGTTCCTGACTGCTGGTTTAACTTTCATTTGTCCTTCTCCTGATCCTCTGGTTTCATTGCCGCAGAGACGGCCGCCTCCGAGAGGAGCCGCAGACGTCGTGAGAACCTTCTGACCTCTCGCTGGGTTCACTGGGCCTTGGCTCGCTGCCTGCAGCCGCTCTGGAAAGATCCGCTCGCCTCTCCAACATCCAAACACCAAATGATGTATTCGAGGCAGGATTGTGTGTTTTTTTGTACTTTTGACTCGGAGCAGAGCTGACCTCACGTCCAGATGAGTGAGGGTCGTGAAGAGCAATGACCTCGTTGACCTTTAAACTGTTTTAATATCGTTTATTTCCCTAAAAAAAAAAAAAAAAACGTGCTAGAAATAGAACAACATTTCCCATGATGCAAGTCAGCCTCCTCCAATGGGACCTATTTTGATTTCCTGTCAGCTGTCTTCACCTTTTCCACCCTGCCTGCACTCTCTTCTTCACCTCTGTCCATTCCTTTAAACGACTGAACATTTATAACTCATCTTTTTTTTTTGTTTAATGGGAACACTGTTTTATTATTTATTACAATTTGATTTGCTATTATTTATCAATACAATCCCAAATAACTTTTTAAAATGTATATAATTTGACCAATTACATTAACACAATGATTTATATATATTTTTTAACTTAGGTTAATGTAATACTTTTGTAGAATTTGACTAAAATAAAAAAATGTTGTTTTTTTGTTTGTTGTTATTTCAAAACTAGGGTTATATTCTCCATACATTTGTTAGATTTTAAAATGTTATCAGCAACATGAATCTTAATACATGACTATATTTATTTACTTATTTCTAACTATTTATCTGCTAATACCGTCAACTCGTTTCACTTCCAATAATGGCCACAGGATGTCAGTATTGCGCACGTTGAGCACAATAGGTGACGAAGCTGCTCCCGAAACTTCACCTGAGTTACATCAGTGAACTCACCTGGATTATTTTTATTTTTTTAATATTATGACCAGCGTCCTAGAGGCTTCATAAGGGGAGGAGCTTGCGTCTCATTTGCACAAGCAAACAAAACTGATTCACACTGTTTGCATTTACAACTATTGATTTGTTAATAGTATCTATTTCGGTTATTATTCAATTTAAATTGTATCTGATAAATATATATTGATTGTTTATTTACAAAAATTGATTTTTTAAATTAATTTTCTTTATTCCCTCTCTCACTATACACCCTTCTAATTCATCTTTTCTTTTGGGCTTTCTTTTATTCTGCTTTAACTTAAAAATAATTAATGAAATTCGAGATTTATTTTTTTTATTCGAGTTTTATGCAGCAAAATATAACGTTTTTCTTTATTAATACATTTATATATATAAATGTATATATTTTTGCTACTTTCATGTAACTTGACCATTTTACAATGTTCTTCTCTTTAAGTAAATATTATTTTAACCTTTAAAAAGTCGTATAAATAAAGTTTAATTGACTGAATATTGAGTTGTTAATGCAAATGCCAGTCAACCCCTCTAGAACAAAAAGCAGCTCCTCACCCGTCTCCCCCACTCTCTCCCCCCATCTTCTCCTCTCACTACATTTCTACCATTTATCCTTTTTTTTTTCTTCTTTCCCAATTCAAGTCAGACAGATGCCGCTCCGGAACTTCAGAGCCGTCGGAGTGGAAGTGATGAAAGCCACGAGCCGGGTCCCACTGCAAGACCCCGACTCCTCGTCTCTGCCAGCGAAAAACTCCCTCATTTAGAAGCACATCCTGAATCTGGGGCTCGCTTTTTAATTAAAGCCTTGGTGGTTTGGACCCGGCAGAGGTTGCGAGGGGGAAAAAAAAAACTTTAAAGTTGCACTTGACAGGTATATTTAAGTTCAGCAAGTTTTTGACCAGATGGAGCATGTATATTGTATAAGCCTCTGAATATGGTCGCGGGGTGGAAAAAAAAGATATATCAAACAAGCGAAAAAGAAAGCGAAGGAGCACGTGGAAAGGGGAAGTGGGTGCTGGATGAGGCATTGAAGAGATGGGGAGACGGGAAAAAGGGGGAGACGGGGGAGGTAAGGACGCCCTGAGCTACTGTAAGATGGAGCAAGTCGAAGTGAAGCCTTTTGGGTAAATCTTAGATGTTCCGGGAACATCTTAGGAATTAAGCATCAGCTCGTCTGGCGTGGGATAAGTGAGACGTTTGAAAAGTGATAATTGTAAATATTCATCAATTGCGTCCAATTATGCGGGCGTGGAGTTGAAAAATGCATTAGGTGTCCACACTTCTAACAAGTCTTCTTTATCATTCATTCATCCATCTTGGCTAATCAGTGGCAAACAGTGTGTTTACCCAAACATCTCAGCGTGCAGTATTGAACCGCTCGTCTCTGGATCCGCTCTGAGAGAGACACGGTCCACAGAACTCGTTGCATCCCCTGCTGTTTGGGAGGTTCGACGAGCAAAGGATGGAAAAGTTTTGAAAACAGATTCAATACAAATAAAAGTTTGGGCTTCTGTTGTGAATCAAGTGGTGTCATGTGACTCACAGACAACACTTGTCTGTAAGAACTAAAGTGGTTATTATTTCATCACGATCAGAGACTTTTATTGCCAGCGTTGTAAACACGACGCAGGTTCATTCTTGTGGCGTCTTTACAGAATAAGAAACTGAAATAACACACATGAAATAAATAGAGATGAATAAAAATGAAAATAAATAAATTAAATAAAATAGACATTTGCCTTAAAGGACATACACAAAATAAAAAACTAATCCAGAGAGCAGACAGATAGAAATAGTTCTTATCATAATTCAACATCATTATCATCGTCATCATCATCATCATTATCATTATTAATATTATTATTAATATGATTATTATTATAATCATCATCATCGTTATCATAAAGATCATAATTATTATCATTATTAATATCATCATCATCATCATCATCATCATCATCATCATCATCATCATCATCATCATCATCATCCTCATCATCATTATCATAATTAATATCATCATCATCATCATCCTCATCATCATTATCATAATAATATCATCATCATCATCATCATCATCATCCTCATCATCATCATCATTATCATAATTAATATCATCATCATCATCATCATCATCATCATCATCATCATCATAATTATCATAATTAATATCATCATCATCATCATCATCATTATAATTCTTCATTGTCTTCTTTATATTGTAGTTGTCAACATTCTCATCATCATCCTCTTCTTCATCGTCATTGTCTTCGTCATCTTCTTCTTCATCGTCATCTCACCCTCACCCTCTTCATCATCACCCTCACCCTCACCCTCTTCTTCATCACCCTCACCCTCACCCTCACCCTCTTCTTCATCATCCTCACCCTCACCCTCTTCTTCATCACCCTCACCCTCACCCACTTCTTCATCATCCTCACCCTCACCCTCTTCTTCATCATCCTCACCCTCACCCTCTTCTTCATCATCCTCACCCTCACCCTCTTCTTCATCATCCTCACCCTCTTCTTCATCACCCTCACCCTCACCCTCACCCTCTTCTTCATCATCCTCACCCTCACCCTCTTCTTCATCACCCTCACCCTCACCCTCACCCTCACCCTCTTCTTCATCATCCTCACCCTCACCCTCTTCTTCATCACCCTCACCCTCACCCTCACCCTCTTCTTCATCATCCTCACCCTCACCCTCTTCTTCATCACCCTCACCCTCACCCTCACCCTCAACCTCTTCTTCATCATCCTCACCCTCACCCTCTATTTCATCATCCTCACCCTCACCCTCACCCTCTTCTTCATCATCATCATCATCATCTATTCATTTATTAACCAACACACAAAAAATCTCTGACCTCGAGGGTCAAACTAATGCAGGCAAAGACCACCAGAGGGTGTCAAGCTACTCCAGATCTGACACGTATCAACAGCAGGACAGAAAGATTTATGTAACAATGTCACCATCCTTTACTTCTTCTTGCAACACCAGTTGTCTCCAGCAACCAGCCGAGCTGACAGGGAGGTGTGTCGGGGGAGGAGCAGGTCCAGATGCACCTCAGTGTCCTCCTGAGGGTGAACAGAGGCGGGTCCGTTTAGGCCTCAAGGTAAAAACCTGAGCCGATACATTTGCTTTAAAATGGATGGGAATCTTAGCAAATGTGTCCCGCGGGATGATTGACAGCCAAGTCTTGAAGAGAGTTTAAAGGGTGAGGGTTCATGGAGGATTTGTCGGGAAAGAGGGGTCACATGTGGCCCTCGAACTCCATTGATCTGGCTGTCAGTCAGGAAGTTAAAGATGTTTTATATTTAAAACTTGCAAGTAAGAATATCTTATTTTAAAGCTACAATTGTTTATTTCTCATCAATCTTTTTAGTGTAGTAGTGCTGAGTAGCGTTGTGGGCTTTGATTAAAGATTAAAAACTAACACATTTATTTCTTTATAGTATATTATAATTTAAAGACTAGGAATGATTGAGTCTATAGTAAAAAGGATATATTTGTAGTATTGTCGAGTACTTGACTCTGGTGTTGCAGAATTTACAGACCATGTGACTCTTGACAAAGTCGTACATGCATTAATTTGATTAGAAACCATATTTTGTCCAAACATCAGGTTTAAAAAAAACTGCTGGAGTTGACTGTATCCTCTCGTCCTCAGTCATCAATAGGATCTCACAGGATTTTAATGTTCCGACTGCTGCCACCTAGCGGCCAGAGTTTTAATTGCAACACAAAGAACACCGTGAGAATATTTGAAAGTTAATTTTTAATTCATTTTTTTAAAATGATACTTTATTTAATTATACACATTAAAATAACTTGTCTAATGTAATAAGAAATTGAAAAGAAAAAACAATACAGTGCTTGATAAAGTATGGTGTAAAGAATATTGTGATAAATCAATATATTGATATATTCAAATGCAGTAAATGTACAAATATTAATTTCATGATGCAAACAAAATATTAAGGAGCATTTGCAAATGGAACCGAAAATTAAGGGTCCTTTCTTGGATGAAACAAGTAATTTACTTTGATTTCGAACCTCACTGACTTTAATTAGCTTTACAACAGTATCATAATTTTAAAATCTTTTTTTTTATTCACACAGAACTGCAGACCAAACATGGCGACCAATTCATAACAACATCAATGTAAAACCTTATTTACCTTAAAGGACTTTAACCTGGAAGTGACTGTTTCACCAGTAGTTAAACATTAACCAGCCACTAAACTCTAAAGTAAAATAATGTGGTATTACATTGTGGTATTAGCTTTAACTTATGGTTCGAAAGGCTCGCTCTTTTTTAAATCTTTTACGTGTCTTATGGTATTATGGTAGATGTTTGAGTCTCAAAGTAAATGAAAGAAAGTGTATTTAATGTAAAGATTTTAAAGTATATGACGATAATAATATCTGTAGAATTTCACAAAAAAATCACGTTCAGCTTTGAATATTGCAGTTCATCCAGAGATATTTATTCAGATGTGTCATAAAGGAATTGGGAATGCGTTTTACCTTGATGTGTTTTGATTTATTCTGCACGCCCTCAGGTTATACCCGTGGATTAGGGCACATCAATAAAGAAAGACCAGCTCCACTCTCCCAAAAGTGATAATTACCAACATCTCTATCGATCGGACTATTGATGCATCGCTAATTGTTTTTTTTGCTGCACTTATTTATTTAATACTCACCTGGTGGCGTGTGTGCGCCGACCTTGTGCCGCACTCATCAGAGGGAAAACACACATTAAGATTCCACTTAAAGCCTTAAAACTGCCAGATTGAGAAGCTCATTTTGAATTTGATTAGAAATCCTCCACGATGGCAGCAGTTCCCTGTTCAGCCTTGAAGCCGGAAAACTTTCTCCGCAACCGTCTGAAAGCTCAGGATGTCATCGTATCGATCCTCCGATACATCATCCAGTGTATGGAATAATAAAGAAGATTATTCATCATTAACTACTTTCCAAAAATGAAAAATGCATCCAGAAAATCCATGTCGGTTGTAATTCAAGGTCTGGCTGCATGAATTCATGATCACGTTTCGGATGAGATGAGAAATATATGAAAGAAAATTCTGTTCCGTTATGTTTGAAGGCTCTTTTGAAAGGTCAAAAACACTGACTTTATTTATTTATGTGTTTGCACTTGATGAACAAAAAGGTCCTAAAAAAAATGGTCCAAAGAAATAAAAAATCTTTTGGTCACGACTCGTATATCTAAGCCAGGCCTGGGCAATGAAACTTCCTCAGGGGCCACATTATATCCTGTGACTGTTGTTAGGGACCGTCAAGAGAGGAGAGAGAAGCAAGGAGCCACGATATGATGGAAAATCAACATTAAACAAACCTAAATATGTCAATAAAATATTGGTAAACCTTCGGTAAATAAGAAACTGATTAAAAGAAAGAATATATATATATATATATATATATATATATATATATATATATATATATATTACTCAAAGGGGCAGAAATACTTGAAAAGATCAAAGAAAAAGGTCCTAAACAAAGAATTTAGAGTTAGAACAATAATAAATACCAAATAAAGTTAGTGTGAGAAATATTTCTTTCATGTTCTACTCTGACCTCATGAGGGTTTTGTTCAAAAGAAAAGGAAAATAGTGCAGAGACAGCCATCTAGTGGACTCTGAAGATAATGACACTGCTTCATGAAGCTTCATCAAACCATGACCAATGACTATTACTGTCCGAATATTGTTTCACTTTTTCACTTTAGCTTGTGGCTCCTGAGAGGTCAGTAGGCTTGTTTAGTTTACGCTATAAATAAACCAGTAAACTAGTTCAAATGACAAAAACAATAAACTCTAAATTGGACCATCTTGTTGACAAGATTCGTTTTTTTTTCTCCAGGACATAGTATTTTATTGTGGCCATCTTTATTTGAATGTCGGTTCCTGAAGATAATGTGGACATTACACAGACTAAAGTTTGGTAAACCCTTCTCTATAGCTAGACCCTCTCTTAGAGACAAGGTGAGGAGCTCAGTCATTAGGGAGAGACTCAAAGTATAACTGTAGCTCATCATGACCATTGTTTGAAATTATTTCTTATCCCCCGTCTGAAATCCCGGCGAACAAGAGGTTACGAGAGCCAGTCATTTATGATGTTATTAGGTCTTCACTCCTTCTCCAGCCAGCTGTAATCAAGCCACGCTTTGTTTATACAACGAGTCCCTTGGAGGTGGAGAATTCGGGGATCAATGAGCCGCAGTGAAAAAAACCTTATGTTTGACCAATCACAGCCGAGTGGGCGTGGCTATGGTCAAAAATATTGAAGTGTTTTTTTCAGTGGGCGTGGCTTAAGCACATTTTGTAATGTAAATATTTTTTGTACAAACACACACACGCTGATGATACAATAGAGGTCCAAGACCAGCAGGCAAGTGAAAAAAAAATGAAGTAAAATAAAGATACGTTTTGAAGGTATTTTTTTTCCGAAATGCTTGACAACGCCGACGACACACACAATATTTGAAGATGTCAGTTTGATAGTTTTGTCGACATCCTACTGAGCCGCCTCCTCCTGAGGGCACGCAGAAGTGTCCGCAGGAGTTTAGCAAGTAGAGCATGTCGAAGAAGTGTTTCGACACGAGTACACGAGCCCGACACATGTAGCAGGTCTTTAGTGTAACACCAGACCCTCGCAGCAGGTCTGAGAACACAGGGTGTGTTTACCTGCGTGTGTGTGTGTGTGTGTGTGTGTGTGTGTGTGTCAGAGCCAGCTGGCCTCGGCCACGACATCTGTCGCACGTCATTGCTGTGTCCAGCTCCGGCGCTGTGTTCCTGTCGTACCATTAGTGAGATCTGTATCTACCGCCTCAGAGCTCGGCTGGAACACGATCCTTGCCAACTTTGTGACGCCAACGATTTTGAGAAGTTTATGTATATGTGTTACATTTTGAGAATAAATGTGGTGTTTTTTAACATACATATCTATTTAAAAAAAACATCTTTATGATGTTTTTTTATTTTAAAACATTTTTAAAATACGTGAAACTGAATTTAACAATGGAAATGTTTTCACATTTCTGTTTTTTATTTTACTTTGATATTAATAAATGTATTAAAAAATATAATAGCATCAACGTGTATTGATGGTATCCCTTGTGTTGTCTCCGGGTCAAGGTGACCCAGACACCCGAAAAAAAAGGGTATTTTTGGTATCCCTTGTGTTGTCTCTGGGTCAAGGGGATACGGACGCCCGAAAACAAGTGTATTTGTGTTATCCCTTGTGTTGTCTCTGGGTCAAGGTGGTCCGGAAAACCAGAAAACAAATGTATTTGTGGTATCCCTTGTGTTGTCTCTGGGTCAAGGTGATCCGGAAAACCAGAAAACAAGCGTATTTGTTGTATCCCTTGTGTTGTCTCTGGGTAAAGGTGATCCGGACGCCCGAAAACAAGTGTATTTGTGTTATCCCTTGTGTTGTCTCTGGGTCAAGGTGATCCGGAAAAACAGAAAACAAGTGTATTTGTGGTATCCCTTGTGTTGTCTCTGGGTCAAGGTGATCCGGAAAACCAGAAAACAAGCGTATTTGTTGTATCCCTTGTGTTGTCTCTGGGTCAAGGTGATCCGGACGCCCGAAAACAAGTGTATTTGTGGTATC